>NC_069500.1:49609081-49701581 GCF_027579735.1 Bombina bombina
TGTGTATGTGTGTGTATATATATATGTGTGTGTGTATGAATGTGTATGTGTGTTTGTGTGTATGCATGTGTAAGTGTTTGTGTATGTATATGTGTGTATGTATATGTGTGATTGTGTGTGATTATGTATGCGTGAGAGTGTATTTGTGTATGTGTATGTATGTACGTATGTATGTATGTGTGTGTGCATGTATGTGTGTATGTATTTGTAATTATTAGTATGCATGTGTAGGTGTGTATTTATGCGTGTCTGTGTATGCATGTGTGTGTTTGTGCATTAAATGTTTTTTTTAATAAAATTTCTATCTTATTAAATAACACACATTCACAAAAATTCTAATGATGTATGGCCCTAATAAAACATTTCCTTTTTTGTCATAGCTAATGCATATTTATATTTACTCTGATAACAAACTGCTTTTAACAATTTTTAATAATTAATCTGGATGGTAAATTCCCACGAGAATTGGGCCCTCAAATTTTCCTGTATTTGTTTGATATATTTTGTCCTGTCTCTTAAAAATATTGTGTCGTTGTACTTTTTATCTTTTGTACCCATGGATAGCGCTGCAGAGTATGTTGGTGCATTATAAACTATAATAATAATTGGTTTTATTTTTGTAAATTCTGTGATATTTTATTTTGCACACTTTATCACATCACTATAAAAATATCACCAGTCTTTACTTACACCTGCTTGATAGCACAACATGCCGCATGACACAACCCACTTACCTCTTTTACTTTACCAAAGTCCTCCTGGATGTAAATTACTCCTGCGCATGAGTGTGTCTCAGGTGCTAGCAGAACTGCACTTGGAGGAGAAGCAAAATGAAAGGCTAATCAGAGCAGCAGGGGAAAATTATAAGAAATATCTAAACTATGTTATCTTTGTACTATTTAACTATTACCTCAAGCCAAAGCTTCAATATTCCACCATTTCTATGTAGAACTCAGAACTAGTTACAATATTATCGATGAACAAATTTATATCGTAAAATAACGCTACAAACGTTTATAGAATACAATTTAAAATAACTCTAAAAATTCAAAAGCATTGAAAATGAGATATAGCTCCAGTTTTTTATTAAATTAGGGACATCTCCCATTGATTTTTATAAAGTATTCAACCTGCTCCTTCGAGTTGAGTTCTAACAGTGTCAGTATTTTAGTTTTAAAGTAGGGTACCTTACTCATAGTAATAATCCTGCAGAACAGTTCTCACAATTGTCCTTTCCTGCTTCGGCAACTTTCAATGATATTTCTAACAGTGGAATCTATAGGCTCACGTGACACTCTTGATGCAGAGTATATAGTGTGGGCGTCCTGGACTGTCAGTCTCCACAAATGACAGTTATTCTCAAAACACCCTCTTTTCTTCTGTGTTTGATGGAGCTGCCGTAGCACACACCAACCTCCTACTGTGGGAGTGTGTCTATCTTAACCACTAAACCGCCACTCCCGGACCCCGCCGCAACTATAATAAATATATTAACCCCTAAACCGCCACTCCCGGACCCCCGCAGCCACCTACATAATACCTATTAACCCCTAATCTGCCGCCCCCTATACCGCCGCCACCTATATTAAATGTATTAACCCCTATCCTGCCCCCCCTATACCGCCGCCACTATATTAAACTTATTAACCCCTAAACCTAAGTCTAACCCTAACCCTAACACTCCCCTAAATCTAAATAAAACTTACTATTATTAACTAAATTATTCCTATTTAAAACTAAATACTTACCTGTAAAAGAAACCCTAAGATAGCTACAATATAACTAATAATTATATTGTAGCTATTTTAGGGTTTATATTTATTTTACAGGCAACTTTGTATTTATTTTAACCAGGTACAATAGTTATTAAATAGTTATGAACTATTTAATAACTACCTAGCTAAAATACTTACAAAATTACTTGTAAAATAAATACTAACCTAAGTTACAATTAAACCTAACACTACACTATCATTAAATTTATTAAATAAATTAACTGCAATTACCTAAAATGAAATACAATTAAATAAACTAAACTATAGTACAAAAAAACAAACACTAAATTACGGAAAATAAAAAAAGAATTACAAGAAGTTTAAACAAATTACACCTAATCTAAGCCCCCTAATAAAATAATAAAGACCCCCAAAATAAAAAAATGCCCTACCCTATTCTAAATAACAAAGTAATCAGCTCTTTTACGAGCCCTTAAAAGGGCTTTTTGTGGGGCATTGCCCCAAAGTAATCAGCTCTTTTACCTGTAAAAAAAAATTCAACCCCCCCAACATTAAAACCCACCACCCACATACCCCTACTCTAACCCACCCAAACCCTCCTTAAAAAACCTAACACTAACCCCCTGAATATCTCCCTACCTTGAGTTGTCTTCACTCAGCCGAGCCGAATTCTTCATCCAAGTGGGGCAAGAAGAAGTCCTCCATCCAGCCGAAGTCTTCATCCAAGAGGGGCAGAAGAGGTGCTCCATCCAGTAAAAGTCTTCATCCAAGCAGGGTCTTTTATCTTCATCCAACCGCGGCTCCATCCTGCAGACCTCCGACGCGGAACATCCTTCTGGCCCGACGGACTAACGACGAATGAAAGTTCCTTTAAGGGACGTCATCCAAGATGGCGTCCCTCGAATTCCGATTGGCTGATAGGATTCTATCAGCCAATCGGAATTAAGGTAGGAAAAATCTGATTGGCTGATTCAATCAGCCAATCGGATTGAAGTTCAATCCGATTGGCTGATCCAATCAGACAATCGGATTGACCTCGCATTCTATTGGCTGATCGGAACAGCCAATAGAATGCAAGGTCAATCCGATTGGCTGATTGAATCAGCCAATCGGATTTTTCCTACCTTAATTCCGATTGGCTGATAAAATCCTATCAGCCAATCCAAATTCGAGGATGACGTCCCTTAAAGGAACCTTCATTCGTCGTTAGTCCGTCCGGCCAGAAGGATGTTCCGCTGATTACTTTGGGGCAATTCCCCGCAAAAAGCCCTTTTAAGGGCTGGTAAAAGAGCTGATTACTTTGTAATTTAGAATAGGGTAGGGCGTTTTTTTTATTTTGGGGTGCTTTATTATTTTATTAGGGGGCTTAGATTAGGTGTAATTCTTTTTTATTTTCTGTAATTTAGTGTTTTTTTTGTACTATAGTTTAGTTTATTTAATTGTATTTAATTTTAGGTAATTGTAGTTAATTTATTTAATTCATTTAATTATAGTGTAGTGTTTAATTGTAACTTAGGTTAGGATTTATTTTACAGGTAATTTTGTAAGTATTTTAGCTAGGTAGCTATTAAATAGTTAATAACTATTTAATAACTATTCTACCTAGTTAAAATAAATAAAAAGTTGCCTGTAAAATAAAAATAAATCCTAAAATAGCTACAATATAATTATTAATTATATTGTAGCTATCTTAGGGTTTCTTTTACAGGTAAGTATTTATTTTTAAATAGGAATAATTAAGTTAATAATAGTAAGATTTATTTAGATTTATTTAAATCTTATTTAAGTTAGGGGGGTGTTAGGGTTAGGGTTAGACTTAGGTTTAGGGGTTAATAAGTTTAATATAGGTGTGCGGCGGTATAGGGGGGCAGGATAGGGGTTAATAAGTTTATATAGGTGTTGGCGGGGTCCGGGAGCGGCGGTTTAGGGGTTAAACATTGAATTTTGTCGCGGCAGGGTCCAGGAGCAGCGGTTTAGGGGTCAATGAGTTTAATGTAGGTGGCGGTGGTGTAGTGGGGGGCAGGATAGGGGTTAATAAATGTAATGTAGGTGGCGGTGGGCTCCTGGTGGGGAGGTTTAGTGGTTAAACAATTTATTTAGTTGCGGCGGGGTCCGGGATCCGCAGGATAGGGGTAAATAACTTTAATATAGGTGGCGGCGGTATAGGGGCGACAGATTAGGGGTTAATAGGTATAATGTAGGTGGCGGCGGGGTCCGGGAGCGGCGGTTTAGGGGTCAATACATTTATTAGAGTTGCGGCGGGGTCCAGGAGCGGCGGTTTAGGGGGTAATAAGTTTATTTAGGTGCGGGGGGCTACGGGAACGTGGGTTTAGGGGGTAAAACAGTGCAGTTTAGTGTGGGTGCTTAGTGACAGGCTAGCAAGAAAGCTGTAAAGAAGCCGATGAGCAGCGAGATCGATGACTGTCAGTTAACAACAGTCCGCTGCTCATCGTACCGTACTTGGTGCTCGGCTTCTTGACAGCTTTCTTGATAACTTTGGCGAACGTATTCAGATCCACGCAGCGATGGTAGGCGAGCTTAGGCGAGTGTATTGGGGTGGCGAATGCAGGAAAGTAGACGGCTTCATACATAGAGGCCACAGTCTGTAATCTATAAAAAAAATGTGCTTCATTCATGAATAATCTAGACTCAAAATCCCCCTCCAACTAGGCTTAACTTTACAAAACTCCAGAATTTAAAGTCACCTATCCTATAACCATGAATTTCTCTGATGTGTATATATAAATGGGGGTCCTGTTGGCCTTTCTCTATTTTACAAAAACGTTCTCTTATGCTTTCTCTTAGTGCTCTGGTGGTTTCTGCCAAATATTGCTTTGAACAAAAACATTCTATAAGATAAATCCCCTCTTTATTCTGACACCTAATAATTCTCCTTACGGTCTCTTGGGACTTATACACTTCCTTTTGTCACTATATTTATATGATCTACAGCCAAAGCAGGGGGAAAACAGATCAGCTCACTACCCAAAATGTATATTTATTTTGCATTATTAAAACTTTCACTGAATTCACTCAAGCTAATTTAGATTAGTGATGTCCCGAACTGTTCGCCCGCGAACGGTTCCCTGCGAACATAGCGCACATGTTCGCGTTCGCCGCTGCGGGTGAACATATGCTATGTTCGATCCACCCTCTATGTGTCATCATTGAGGAAAGTTTGACCCTGTATGTCACAGCCTTCTGACACATTTGAGCCAATCAGCAGCAAACACTCCCTCACAGACCCTCCCAGCTCCTTGGCAGCAGCCATTTTAGACTCATTACGATCTTGCTTTCTTAGTGAGAGGAGCTTTATAGCTGCTGCTGCTGCTGCTGCTGCTGCTGCTGCTGACATAATAGGGAAATAGATAGCTAGGCTAGTGTATTTAGTGTCCACTACAGTCCTGAAGGACTCATCTCATCTCTGCTGCAAGGACAGCACCCCAAAAAGCCCTTTTTAGGGCTATAACTTCAGTCTTTTTTTTTTTTTTTTTTGTATTTTTATTTGCATTTGCCTGGCTTTCAGCCTGTGTGTGAGGCTCACAGCATATACTGTGATTAGTGCCACCACTGATATCTGCTTAACATTAGTTTAAATTTAACCAACTAAAATTTGAAATTATTTTGCTAGTGTAATTTATTTTAATTTTCTATCAGGCCTGTGTCTCTCAGGCTCACACAGCATATACTGTGGTTCATTGCTCTGTGCCAGCCACCACTCATATCTGCTTAACATTATTTTAAATTTAAAACAAAAACTTTTAAATCATTTTGCTAGTGTAATCTAACTTCATTTTCTATCAGGTCTGTGTGTTTCTGACTTACAGAGCATACTGTGTTTAATTGCTGCCCTTCCTAGGCTAGCAGCCACGACTCATATGTGCTTAACATTTTTTTTTTAAATAAAAAAAAACCCTTTAAATCATTTTGCTAGTGTAATCCAATTGTATTTTCTATCAGGTCTGTGTGTTTCTGACTTACAGAGCATACTGTGGTTAATTGCTGCCCTTCCTAGGCTAGCAGCCACGACTCATATGTGCTTAACATTTTTTTAATAAAAAAAAAAAACCTTTAAATCATTTTGCTAGTGTAATCTAATTTTATTTTCTATCAGGCCTGTGTGTTTCTGACTTACAGAGCATACTGTGGTTAATTGCTGCCCTACCTAGGCTAGCAGCCACGACTCATATGTGCTTAACATTTTTTTAAATAAAAAAAAAAACATTTAAATCATTTTGCTAGTGTAATCTAATTTTGTTTTCTATCAGGCCTGTGTGTTTCTGACTTACAGAGCATACTGTGGTTAATTGCTGCCCTACCTAGCAGCCAGCCACCACTCATATCTGCTTAACATTATTTTAAATTTAAAATAAAAACTTTTACATTATTTTGCTAGTGTAATCTAATTTCATTTTCTATCAGGCCTGTGTGTTTCTGACTTACAGAGCATACTGTGGTTAATTGCTGCCCTACCTAGCAGCCTCGACTCATATGTGCTTAACATTTTTTGTAAATTAAAAAAAAAAAAACTTTAAATCATTTTGGGTCCCACACCGCATGTTTTGTTGTTATACTTTGGCAGGGTAATCATGCAGGCCATATAGACCTCCACCGAAAGGGGGAGTAAGAGGGATTAAACTGCTAAGAAAAGTTTTACTTAACACAACCTAGTTACCATGGGTCCCAGACCGCGTGTCTTGTTGTTATACTTTGTCATGGTAATCATGCAGGCCATATAGACCTCCCCCGATAGGAGGAGTTACAGGGATGAAAGTGCTAAGAATAGTACTACTTAACACAACCTAGTTACCATGGGTCCCAGACCGCATGTTTAATTATTATACTTTGTCAGGGTAATTATATATCTAACAAATCTATCTATGTATCTTCTATTGATTCTATCTAACTATAAATCTATGTATATCTATCTATCCTATCTATCTATCTATCTATCTATCTCGTGTCCGGACTGTTTTGAGACAGCCACTTGTGTTTTTGACAAATTTGAAGTAGGAGGACAGAACAATCATCTTCTTCCATCTCCCTGTTCCAAAAAAGCAGGCCATATAGACCTCCCCCGATAGGGGGAGTAACAGGTAGTAGTAAACTGCTAAGAATAGTACTACTTAACACACCACGGGTCCCAGACCGCATGTCTTATTGTTATACTCTGTCAGGGAAATTATATATCTTTCAAATCTATCTATGTATCTATCAAATCTAACTATCAAACGTATCTATCAAATGTATATTGCATCTATTGATCGATGTAATTCGTATCTATAGAATGTATATTGCATCTTTTGATTGATGTAATTCGTATCTATCAAATGTATATTGCATCTTTGGATTGATAACATTCGTATCTATCAAATGGATATTGCATCTATTGATCTATGTAATTCGTATCTATCAAATGTATATTGCATCTATTAATCTATCGATCATATGTATATTGCATCCATTGAGTTATGTAATCTATGTATCTATCAAATCTATCTATCTCGTGGTTGTGCAAATGGACTGTTTGCGGTTCTTTGCGGTGCGTTACACTTGGAGTTTGGTCTGTCACTGTGAAGCGGACGTAACCCTTACACTACCTGATCGATACGACATCATAACTGATGTTTTAAAGCATGTTATTGCAAACAATTTAGGAATGTTAGGTGATTTGGGCCCTTTATGGGTTAAAAGCAGACTGAGGGCGCCATGTACTAAGCTTCGAAGTGACCGTCCATCTGTATTTCCGCATCAAAATTCGCTCACAATCTGCTTCTCGTATGTACCAATCTGCGATCTGGTCGAAAAAACACTATTTTCATCAGCGATCGTAATTTTACGCAACTGATCGTTCCAAAGCCTTTTTCCACTTACTACATGTTCGATCACACGTAAATTCGCTGTAATCGGAAATTATGAATGTTACAACTAATCCGTACGCTCCAACTTTCACTGTAACTTTGCGTGATTTGCTTCACGACCATTTAGGTAGCGAATACAATAGAAAACTATAGGGCGTCTCAACCTGACGCCAGGTAGAAGTACTTAAGTGAAAGGACTAGACTACTATTGTAGCATTATTGGTTTTTGGATCACTGAATGAAGATGGAGACACTTTTACACATGTTTCTTTTCCGATTAATTCAATTACGAGGAAGAAGGGCTATACAGGCACCGGTTTACAACTTGCAAAAAAGGAGAGGTAGAAGAATCAGAGTCCCTAGAGTTTTCCTTCCACGTATGGGTTTGGAAAGCATTTCTGATAGAGAGAGAATCTCCGGAGCAAGCCATCTTGTCAAAGTGAATACCGAAAAGTAAATAAACAATATTCTAAGATTTCTGGGAAAATGCACATTCTTATACATGTCAGCAGCCAGAGTTTGCCGCTTGTCTGACGATTATGACACCTAGATCGTCACGTGGGTAAAGAACTAAACCAATCAGGTCGCCGACTGCTTCTTAACTTTGCTCTTTCGCGCCGAACGAAGCTTCAAAGTTATCAATAATCCGATTGTCTTCGACACACAATAGACGCAAAATTTTACGGCTTGGTTTTTAGTACATTCATGTAACGAAGTGCCATCCGCATGGTGCGAATGCCGGCGGGTTATTTCGATACGGTCTGTGCGAAAAAATTGACGCCTTTGTACATGGCGCCCTATGCATCAATTATGTAATTTTCCATGGGAGTTTTGACATGGATCCCCCTCCAGCATGCCACAGTCCAGGTGTTAGTCCCCTTGAAACAACTTTTCCATCACTATTGTGGCCAGAAAGAGTCCTTGTGGGTTTTAAAGTTCGCCTGCCTATTGAAGTCAATGGCGGTTCACGCGGTTTGCGTGGTTCGCCGGTTCGCGAACAATAGCGGATGTTCGAGTCCACCGTTCGCGAACCGAAATTTTTAAGTTCGCGACATCACTAATATAGATTTCAAATTTTCTGCTCTTCTAAATATAATTCTGGGATAGGGCACAACTCTATTAAATATAACCGGATTAGTTTGTATTAAATGCCAGTGTTTCTTCTATATATTTTTTTAATATTCATAAATCACAATTATAATCGGTTATCAAAGATGCATTGATCATATCCTTATCAGCAAAATCTCTTTCTGATTTTGATTTTTTATATGCCAAAAAGGGAATCCCTATTTTGAACCTTCTCTTCCTCACTCACTTTTGTAGTAAGTTCATTTTTATAGGCTCTTTAAAAGAGTTTTGTTCAGAGAGTTCTACTTGGCGCATATAGGGCTAGATTGCAAGTGGAGAACTAATTTATCAAGCGCCAGCAAATGGGGAAATGTAACCATCTGTGTGCATGTGATAAATAACCACTAGCTTGCGGTAGCAATTATAACTCTACACACTAGATCAGATCTCTGGTTAATTTTCTAAAAGTGCCTCAAATGCCCTCAATAAAATATAATAAAAATGTAGATTTTTTTTTAAATAAAAAAATAAATGCAATAGTCAGTTTTTAGGGCTAAGTTGGCGGTTGTGGGGTGTTAGAACAAAACTTATAATAAACGCCTTTACATTGCAGTCTATGAGAATTGTGTGTTTCCTATAAATATATATGCAAATGCTTATATATATATATGTATGTGTTATCATGTGTATATACACATATTGACAAATAAATATATGTGAATATAGACATATACATTTATATTTAACATTTGCTGTCATCTCTGCACTACTTACCTGCTTCACTGCGCGAGGATCTCATGCTCACATTGCGATCAACTTGTAATACCAGTGCAAATTAGCGTGCCCTGGTATTACTCAGTGGGGTGCTAATATTGAAAGCAATATTTAGTGCTCCACTGTAATCTGGCTCATAATCAGATTCTTCTTATTCTTAGGCACTGACCTTTCG
Source organism: Bombina bombina (assembly GCF_027579735.1). NCBI lineage: Eukaryota > Metazoa > Chordata > Amphibia > Anura > Bombinatoridae > Bombina > Bombina bombina. The sequence goes on from NC_069500.1 coordinate 49,618,696, forward strand.
GAATGTTGTCTACATCCCCTTTCCAAGCTAAGAGGCTTTTATCTATATATCTTTTGAAGAGCATGAGGTTTGCATTCAGCTCATGTTGGGCTAGAAAATTGGATTCTCAATAGTCTATAAAGATATTTGTGTTGCCTTTGCTTGGTGCAAACCTTGTGCACATTGCTGTGATCCAATGTCAATAAATATTTTACTGCTCTCTTCCTATGTTTAATGTTCATGTCTTTCAAGTAAGATGGCAAACCTTTTACATATTTTTTTAGGAATTTATCAATATATTCAGACAGATTGGAAGCGATAGAGCCAATACCTGATTTGACTGGTCTCCCAGTTGATATGCTAGGTTTTTATGTATTTTAGGCATATAGTAGAAAATTGGAATCTTGGGAAATTTTGGATTTAATTAGTTATATTCTCTCTGATTAATTACTCCTTTTTTAGCATCATTCAACAAAAGTTTTTAAATCCTTTAAAAACCCTGCAGTAGGGTGTAACTTCAAACCTGTATATGTACTCTGATCGCCCAATAATTTCTTCAGTTCTTTCAAATATTGTTCTATATCCAGAATCACTACCTTGTGAGCCTATTTTATAACTATAGTTTTGTTTTTCTCCCATTCTGAGTTAGATCTCTAAAATAAGACATTTCCTTACACAAAACACAAATAAGATTTTAATCTACTCTCTCATCCTTTCCTGTCTTGACTACTGCAACTCTGTCCTCTCTGGTCTACCTAGCTGTTGCCTAGCTCCTTTACAGTCCATAATGAATGCTTCTGCCAGGCTCATCTTCCTTACACATCGCTCTTCATCTGCTGCACCTCTCTGCCAATCCCAACACTAACCTTTCCTAACTCCATTGCTTTCCCCTTGAATCCCTTAGAATGTAAGCCTATGAGCCCAGCTGTTTGTAGATCACCTTCATAAGAGCCGACTACAAAAGTGCAACTCTCGGAAGAGCCCTCTACCCATTTGATCCCTATAAATGTTATCCTGTATACCAACTATCTTTATAGCGCTGCAGAATCTGTTGGCAATCTACAAATACCTGCTCATAATAATAATAATAATAGATTATATTTCACCGTCACCTTTGGCTTAATATTTCGTACATCTTGCATTACTTTTATTTTCATGCTTATGGTAAATTTTTTATTTTTATTTTAGATTTGTGTGTTGCAATTTCAGAGTCGGATTAATTGTTTCGTAATCTCTAATAACACCCCCTACTAGTAGCTCTTTCAACTGCATTTTTTAAAAAAATACTTCTTTAATGTTAATTTCATAACAAAATGAATCACATGTATATGAGTCTGAAATGAATTCATCCTAGCTGCCGGAGCAAATTATAATTACATATTTTAGTATTCTTTCCTCCTCTTTTTTTGTTTTGTTTTTTCTTATTTTGTTCTTTTCCTTTCCCTTTCTCTTTCTTCTTCCTCTACACCCTCTTGTTCTCTTTCTGGGTACTGGTGGCCTTCTTTTTTTATTCAATAATTTGATGTTCCTTGTTTTGGGGGCTGATCTAAATTTATAATACTAGGGTAGGATTGAATAAAATCTGACTCTTCTCTTAAAACATCAAACCTATTTTTGGTATGTATCCTCCAATGATCTTTATTATCTTGGTTACCTGATATATATATTTTTGGTCTATACTAGTTGCCTTTCTATAAATATTCATATCAGCCACCTTTATAGTCCTCTCTCACCCTCTCACGTGTGTCTCTTTTATATTCTCTCTTTTTATGCTGTCTTCATTTATCATCTCTAGAGGATCTATAATGGAATCTATTCCTCTCTCTTCTTTTTAAATCACAATATCTAGCATTGCTACATCCTTCATTTTTGTGTAATCTATGCCAAGTAGTAAGTTTCCTCAATTTTCCTTATCCTCCTTATTGGTTTTGTTTCTTTCACTGGTCTTTCTGAATACATTCTATTTTCTACTTGATCTCTTCTCCGTCTTTATTTAATTCTTTCAAATTTACAATAATCTCTTTTTGTTTATCTTTATAAACTTTGTTCTCCTTTTTATCAAATTTTATCTCAGAAATATTTCTCTCTATTCTTTCCAAAGTGTTTGTGATCTTTTTATAATTTCCATTAGTGTCAGGGAAGCCCAATCCAAATATGCATTCCATTCCATTGAAACTGTTCTTGCATCTCAAATGTACAAGCTTTCTTTAACCTTGACCCTCTTGGAACAATACCTTAACCCTTTGAGTGCTGCACTTTGCCACCTAAGTGCTAAGCTGATTTGAGGGGTTTTAAATTTTTAATTTTTCAATGTTTTTCACTTGGAAAGGTTAGCCGATTTCCTTTCCAATGGTGGGTCTTGGGGATCTGTAGCTGCTTAGATGCCTGGGATGCAGGCTTCTAAGCAGCATGCCCCCTTTCCCTATACTTGTCATTGTCTGTTTTAAATAAAGTTGCGTGGTGACTAGGGATGGGGGGCGAATGTGTACATTTTCGAATTTCGAATGTAGAACGAATGTTATTACCGAAATTCAAATTCTAAATCCTAAGTCGATAAGAACGAATATTCTTAAAAATTCGAAAATCGAATGTTATTTACAGTTTTCGAATGTCACTTTCGAATTCGAATGTTTATAATTATATCGAATGTCCACATTCAAAATTTCGAATTTAACATTCTATTTAACAAATACTATTCAGAAGTTCAATAGTTCATGTGGTAGGGCTGGAATCTAGTAAATTGATACATAAATAGATACAAATATATAATTTCGAATGTTTCCATATGGAATATTGCATAATTCGAATATTACATTTAAAGAAAGCATTAGAAATACTATTACAAACATATACATTTTCGAATTTTTCGAATTCGAATATAAATTCGAATTTTTTGAATTCGAATATAAATTAGAATTTTTCGAATTCGAATATTGCATAGTTCGAATATTACATTTAAAGAAAAAGCATTAGAAATACTATTACAATCTAAATTCAAATTTTTCGAGTTCGAATACACGTATTGCATAATTCGAATATTACGTTTAAAGAAAAAGCATTAGAAATACTATTACAATCTAAATTCGAATTTTTCGAGTTCGAATACACGTATTGCATAATTCGAATATTACATTTAAAGAAACAGCATAAGAAATACTATTACAATCTAAATTCAAATTTTTCAAATTCGAATATTGCATAATTCGTATATTAAATTTAAAGAAAAAGCATTAGAAATACTATTACAATCTAAATTCGAATTTTTTGAAAATAATATTTTCGAATGTAATCGTAAAATTCGAAAGTGAACATTCGAAAATCGAATGTTAGAATGTTATGTAAACATACAAAATTCGATTCGAACAAACGAATGTGTTAAAATTCGTGCCGTTTTTCGAATGTTGCGAAACATTCGCCCATCCCTAGTGGTGACATCATCACGTCATTGCGCGTGACGTTACCAGGCAAAATATGAAGCCTCAACGATGCCTGTCACTATGCAGGCCTGATCACCGCGGTAGGAGTGGGTGGGAGCCTCCAGCTCTCCCTCAAGGTGGGAGAGTGCTAGTGACAGCTCTGAGTCATCGTTAGCACCTGAGTGGGGAAACTCTGCAACAGCTCAGAGCCATCGTTAGCACTCAAGGGGTTAATCTATATTTTTATTGATAAATTCTAATTCAGTTCTCTTTTTTAATTCCTTTACCAAACAATTCTCCAATTCTATCATCTGTTTTTTCTTATCAATGACTTCTTCTGTTGTATCGCTTTTCCCACTTTCTAATAAACCTGCTAGGATATTATCTCTCATTACAAATATATCCTTATCCATTTTTCCATTCAGCTGCCCAATATATAAAAGAAGGTAACAGAAATATCTAAAATATGTTGTTGGTGAGCTATTGAAATAATACTTCAAGCCAAAGCTTCAATAATATCCCACTTCTATGTAGAACTCAGAACTAGTTACAATAATATTGATGAAGTAGGCATATAAAGCAAAAGGTTAAAAAGTAACAATTTTATATAATAAAATAATACTACACAGTTTTATTGACCCTAAAACACTAATACTATTTCTAGCACAATTTAAAATAACTCTAAAAATTAAAAAATACTCTAAATACAGGATATGTCAACAGTTTATTTTTCAATTAGAGATGCCTCCCATGGATTCTTATAAACTGGTCCCTATACTTGATCCACAGCAAGGAGGAAAGCTGGGCCTTTTTCTCTGTCAGACACAAATCTCTGCATTCTCGTCTGGTTCAAGGCCTAAAGTTAGAGTGTTCAGTTCAAGGCAACAGGCTTGAAAGTCCCATTCAGGGTCACAGGGTTTCTGGGTCAGACCCAGAGACAGGAGTGCCTGGTATAGACTAAGAGGCAGCTGAGCCTGATACAGTGTCATAGTCACATGTGCTTATTACAGGGTCATAATCAGAGGCTTGCCTCATTTAGGGCTAGGAGCAGGAGTACAAGGGCCTGATGCCGCTGTGCTTGGTTCAGGGCCAGAGATATTCTTTGTCATACAAGTCCAGTCCATGTTCTACATACACTGGACTTGTATGACAATAATACAATAATATAATACAACTAATGCTGATACACTTTGTTCTATTTTTCAATAAAAAAAATATTTTTTAAAACACCTTGCTATTGCATTTCAATTTGATGGTGCTTTATAGCTACACTTGTAGATAGTGACAAAAAAATGTATTTTACTGGAACAAAGATTAATGTAAGACTTTGCACATCTTGTAGGCATCAAATTTGTGATGAAACTTATCTGGATTTCTGATACACTTCATTTACAATGTGAGGTACAAATGCAGAAATATAGTTTTAAAATAAACAAACATAATGCAGCTGCATGGGTGAGATTCATCAGCAAATTTTAGGTAATGAAATAAAACCCTCTAGATCCTGTTATTCAGTCGAACCTGTTCACTGACTTCTGTAAGATTGTAGTACATAGGCATCCTGAAATAGCATAGGAGAAAGGATGTTTAATGCATTTTAGATGAATCTCACCTATTAATAAATACATTCTTAAGGCAGGTAATTGGTAAAGGATGGACATCATTGTGGTCACCACAATCATAAGACAATGTTATGCAAGCAACACGTTCCAGCCATGTCCCTGTCACTCCTTTTGTGTTGCACTGTCTAGTAGAGAAAAGTAAGAACGAACCCAGAGAGAGACAAAAACAGACCTACATTTGGTAGAGACATTCCATTAATTCTTGCTTTGTAAACTGTAACTTGCTCACAACTTGCTAAAGTCAGAGATTTTAAACATAATTAAGAGAATTAAGAGTTTGGTACACACTTATTCCATTATATCATTTTTATTGTCTTTTTAACTCTGTGAATATTCCAAAAGAAATATGACTAAGAATAAAGACTAAGATGATTTGATATACTGTCTATATATATATATATATATATATATATATATATATATATATATATATATATATATATATATATATATATAGTATATAAGAAAAAATATATATAAATATAAATATATAGATACTAGCTGTTGCCCGCGGCTTTGCTCACGTGGATTTTGTGATTTATAAAACTTTTGCGAAAAACATTACCACTCGCAACGACGTGTGCCCTCACATATGTGCCCATTCAGGTTGTACAATCGCTGACACAAACTTCTTGAGTTTTTAATTATTCTCTGTGTTTCTTTTAATCTGAATACCAATTTTCATGTCTGTAACATCTTTGGTTTTTGAGATATAGGTATCCTCATAAATAAGCCCCCCCTTTTGACCCCCCTTAAGTGGATTTTCAGGAAATGGTAAAACAATTTTCACGTCTGTAACATCTTTGGTTTTTGAGATATAGGAAAACTCGTAAATCACCCCTTCCTCTTTGACCCCTCTTAAGTGGATTTTCGGGAAATGGTAAAACACGTGTTTCTTTTTCTTTTTAAAGGAGAATGTAAATACCAATTTTCACATCTGTAACATCTTTTGTTTTTGAAATATAGGTATCCTCATAAATAATGCTCCCTTTTGACCCCCCTAAAGTGTATTTTGGGGAAATGTTTAAACACATATTTCTTTATTTTTCAAGTAGAATCTAAATACCAATTTTCACATCTGTAACATCTTTGTTTTATTAGATATAGGTATCCTTATAACTCACCCCCCCTTTTGACCCCACTTAAGTGGATTTTGGGGAAATGGTGAAACAAGTGTTTCTTTATTTCTCTTGTTAAGTGTATCCAGTCCACGGATCATCCATTACTTGTGGGATATTCTCCTTCCCAACAGGAAGTTGCAAGAGGATCACCCACAGCAGAGCTGCTATATAGCTCCTCCCCTCACTGCCATATCCAGTCATTCTCTTGCAACTCTCAACTAAGATGGAGGTCGTAAGAGGACTGTGGTGTTTTATACTTAGTTTATTTCTTCAATCAAAAGTTTGTTATTTTTAAATGGTACCGGAGTGTACTGTTTATCTCAGGCAGTATTTAGAAGAAGAATCTGCCTGCATTTTCTATGATCTTAGCAGAAGTAACTAAGATCCTTTGCTGTTCTCACATATTCTGAGGAGTGAGGTAACTTCAGAGGGGGAATAGCATGCAGGTTTTCCTGTAATAAGGTATGTGCAGTTAAAATATTTTTCTAGGGATGGAATTTGCTAGAAAATGCTGCTGATACCGAAGTAATGTAAGTAAAGCCTTAAATGCAGTGATAGCGACTGGTATCAGGCTTATTAATAGAGATACATACTCTTATAAAAGTGTATTTTAAAACGTTTGCTGGCATGTTTAATCATTTTTTGCATATGTTGGGTGATAAAACTTATTGGGGCCTAGTTTTTTACACATGGCTTTCTTGAATTTTGCCTAGAAACATGCACAAGCGTCTGGCAGAAGTTCCAGACGTCCAGGCATTTTGTCAGGCTTTGGTTGGGATTAAGCCTGTGTTTAAAACTGTTGCTCCCCCGTGGAGCTTAAACTTGGTTCTTAAAGTTCTTCAGGGAGTTCCGTTTGAACCCCTTCATTCCATTGATATTAAACTTTTATCTTGGAAAGTTCTGTTTTTGATGGCTATTTCCTCGGCTCGAAGAGTCTCTGAGTTATCTGCCTTACATTGTGATTCTCTTTATCTGATTTTTCATTCAGACAAGGTAGTTCTGTGTACCAAACCTGGGTTTTTACCTGAGGTGGTTTCTAACAGGAATATCAATCAAGAGATTGTTGTTCCATCATTGTGTCCTAATCCTTCTTCAAAGAAGGAATGTCTTTTGCATAATCTGGACGTAGTCCGTGCCTTGAAGTTTTACTTACAGGCTACTAAAGATTTTTGTCAAACATCTGCCCTGTTTGTCATTTACTCTGGACAGAGGAGAGGTCAAAAAGCTTCGGCAACCTCTCTCTCCTTTTGGCTTCGGAGCATAATACGCTTAGCCTATGAGACTGCTGGACAGCAGCCCCCTGAAAGGATTACAGCTCATTCTACTAGAGCTGTGGCTTCCACCTGGGCCTTTAGAAATGAGGCCTCTGTTGAACAGATTTGCAAGGCTGCGACTTGGTCTTCGCTTCACACCTTTTCAAAATTTTACAAATTTGACACTTTTGCTTCTTCAGAGGCTTTTTTTGGGAGAAAGGTTCTACAGGCAGTGGTTCCTTCCATTTAAGTTCCTGCCTTGTCCCTCCCATCATCCGTGTACTTTAGCTTTGGTATTGGTATCCCACAAGTAATGGATGATCCGTGGACTGGATACACTTAACAAGAGAAAACATAATTTATGCTTACCTGATAAATTTATTTCTCTTGTAGTGTATCCAGTCCACGGCCCGCCCTGTCCTTTTAAGGCAGGTCTAAATTCTAACTAAACTACAGTCACCACTGCACCCTATGGTTTCTCCTTTCTCGTCTTGTTTCGGTCAAATGACTGGATATGGCAGTGAGGGGAGGAGCTATATAGCAGCTCTGCTGTGGTTGATCCTCTTGCAACTTCCTGTTGGGAAGGAGAATATCCCACAAGTAATGGATGATCCGTGGACTGGATACACTACAAGAGAAATTAATTTATCAGGTAAGCATAAATTATGTTTTTTCAAGGAGAATCTAAGTACCAATTTTCAAGTCTGTAACATTGTCGGTTTTTGAGATATAGGTATCCTCATAAAAAAATGCACTCCCCTTTTTCACCCCTTAGGGACATAATTTACAAAAATATAGGCATAACGAAAGATTGAGTTTTAAAGGGAGATTTAATAAATGAGGAGATAGCAGTGTCAGTATTCTGTATCTGGTTTTCTTCCAGAAGGGATTCTAGAACTCCAATAGTTTGCCTGGAAGAAAACCAGATACAGAATCCTGACACTGCTATCTCCTTAATTATTAAATCCCCCTTTAAAACAAAATCTTCCTTTATTCCGGCAGTCAATTTCTTTGTGAAAGCAGTTGAAAAAGAAATAGAAGGAATGAATATTGACATAGGCACCTCTGACAATCTAACCAAAAAGGAAAGAAGGGCCCTTTATGAGTTGGCTAGGGCCATAAATGTGATAGTCAAACCTGCCGACAATGGAGGGAATTTGGTATTGGTGGATGAAACCAAGTATATCAGAGAAGTGAGGCACCAGCTAGGGATGCAAGATCAATATGAAAAATTAACAGGCAACCCAATAGATAGATACAACTAGAACTTTTTAAAATTTTAAATCAGGCAAAAAGAGAAGGGCTAATTACTAACCAGGAATATAATTTTTTGTATCCCAAATTCCTTAACATGCTCGCATTTTATGTAATATACCAAAGCTACACAAAAACATTAAACCCCCCCGGGTAGACCCATAGTTTCAGCATGGGGGGGGGGGGGGTACTGAAATAATAGGCCAATATGTTGATTTTATACTAAGGCCATTTCTGTCAACCCTCTCCTTCTACATAAAAGACACAGCTGACCTTCTAAAAAAGTTAGATGGTATAAAAGTAACAGAAGAAACTATATTAGTATCACTTGATGTGGAAAGTCTCTATTCCTCAATCCCACATAAAATTGGTATCAAAGCTATTAGATCCTTTTTGGACACCAGGCATAATAAATTCCAGAAACACACAGAATTTGTCATCCAACTCTTTCAGCTCATTTTAGAGAATAACATCTTTTCCTTCGATGGGAACATATACAGGCAGGTCAGAGCACCGCCATGGGGGCAGTTTGTTCCCCAACAAATGCTTGCCTACATCTGGGGCATGGGAAATGTCCGAGGTATCAGAGATAATAAGCAATGCCTTTTAACCGCATGTATTAATGTGGGTAAGATGTGGAGGAAATTTTAATTCTCTGGGATGGTTCAGAAGAACGTCTAAGAAGGTTCGTGAAAGGGTTAAATACCAATAATAAGACTATCCTTCTCACCATGGAAATTAGTCTAACAGAACTTCCCTTCCTCGATGTAAAAATAAGGATGGAAGGAGGTAATATAATGACAGAAAACTACAGAAAGTTAACAGCCACAAACAGTATCTTGGAAGCCACAAGTGCTCATCCTCAATTCCTGGTCAAAGGAATACCTGTAGGGCAATTCCTTAGACTCAAGGGGAATTGTTCCTTGGTCACAAAGTTTGAAAAACATGCTGAGAGCATGAAAGAGAGATTTAAAAATAGGGGGTTATTCTAACAGAAATATTAACAAAGCCCTTACCAGGGCTAGAAATAAAATAGTAAGAAGCAGATCTGTTAGTAGTCCCTCCATGTCTGATTGGCTCAGAAAAGATAGAGGAATAAAAGGCAGCTTTCCATGTGGCAAATGTGTTGATTGCCCCTATATGGAAAAAAGTAAATCATTTAGGGGCAATGATTTTTTTTTTTAAATTAGTGTTTTCGTGAATTGCAACTCTGTAGGGGTTGTTTATCTCCTTCAGTGTTCCTGTCCAATTTTTTACATCAGAAAAACTAAACCTCTTTTAAAAGATAGGATACAGGAACACCAAGATGACATAACCAATAACCGGGACACTAACGTAGCTAGACATTTTGGTTTATGTCATAATAGTGATGCTGAAGGGTTAAAGTTCATAGCGATAGACAAAGGGGACCCCCATAACAGAGGGGGAGATGTAGACAAAGTCCTCCTACAGAAGGAGGCGAGATGGATTTACTACTTAAAAACAAGGAAACCCAATAGACGCATACCTCTAAGACATAGAAATCCCAACACTAGATACAGAAAAATCAGAAAGACTAGACACTCCTATAACAAGAGAGGAAATTTTAACAGCTATCAAGGACATGTGGCAAAAGTCCAGGCCCAGACAGGTTTAGCATAGCTTACTACAAAGCATTTCCCACACTTATAATTCCCTATTTGTCTAACGTATATAACCAAACTCATTTCAGAAGGAGGCTTTTCAAAACACATGTTAGAAGCACACATAACAGTCCTCCCAAAACTGGGAAAACCACTAAACAAACCGGAAAAATTCTGCCTTATATCCCTATTAAATTCGGACATTAAAATATACGCCAAAATATTAGCCACCCGCATGAATAAAATCCTTACCAAGCTTATCAATGCAGATCAGGTGTGGTTTATACTGGGCAGAGAGGCGAGGGATAACACCCTTCAGGTACTCCAGCTCATCTCATTTGTACAAAATAACAACATCCCAGCATCACTTACATCAACAGATGCGGAGAAAGCCTTTGACAGGGTGGCCTGGGATTTTCTCCGGGTTACCCTGTCCAGGATGAACTTTAGTAGTAAATTCATTGAAATGATGTTCGCTTTATATACGTCACCATCTGCAATGGTGAAGGTCAATGGCCTTCTCTCAAACAGTTTCTCAATCGCAAACGGGACAAGGCAGGGCTGCCCACTTTCACCGATTTTATTCGCAATATCAATTGAAATTTTAGCCTTAAAAATTTGAAAAGACACACAAATTTCAGGAATACTCGTCACACACACATACTGCTTAAACTGACAAATACTGAGATCACCTTGCCAAGAGCCTTACAAGTTTTTAGTGACTACGGAAAATTCTCTAATTTCTCCTTAAATGTAAATAAATCCAAATTTCTGAACATAACAATACAACCAGACACAGTGACACAGACAATGTTAAACTGCCCATTACAATCACAGAAAGATAAAATGAAATATCTGGGAGTATATCTTGCAACAGACCAAGACACCTTATTCCTAGGTAACTATAAACAACTTGAGGGCTCGTTGACAAGCGACCTCTCAAATTGGAAAAATAAAAGCCTTTCATGGTTGGGTAGAATCAGCGTAATAAAGATGAACGTCCTTCCCCGCATCCTATACATCTTACAGACCCTTCCAATATCATTACCACATGACTACATAGGGAAACTACATAAAACCATAGAAATATTTATCTGGAATGGGATAAAATCTAGGACACATAAGAAAACATTATATCTGCCCAAGGAAAAAGGAGTACCCAATCTGTCCCTATACAGACAAGCAATAATGACACAAAGACTAGTAGACTGGTGTAAAAATTATCCCAAAAAACACTGGATACAAATAGACAGATCTATTCTGACCACTAACAATCCCGGCTCCCTAGCATGGACAATAAAAAAAGATAGACCGGCTATAGTACACAAATACCCACTACTAAAAGAGTTTGTTGTTGTATGGGATAAGATAACACACACCTCTACTCACATTTGCACACCAACATCACCATTAACAAAAATAACCCAGATTAACCATTAAAAATATAGAGAAAAACACGTTTTACCATTTATCCCATCAAAATAGAAATCTCTACCTTCAACATTGATACATCATTGACATGGCTATCATAAGCACAAATAAACCACTTCATCTCCTCTCATAAATACAAAGACTTAATACTTAGACCGACAACAAACTTTGAAAAATTATGTTTGCAGACATCAATTCCAAGCCACCTAATCTCCATTCTATATAAATTGCTCCTTGTCCAGGGAGAAAGTCACCTTCCTACTTACACTAAAGCATGTGGGAAAGAGCTAGAAATAAAACTTACACAAAAAAAATTGAATAAAATATTCTTTAACACCAAAACAGCCTCCATCTCAGCACAAGTGCAGGAAACAAACTATAAGTACCTAATGAGATGGTACCTTACCCCAGCAAGGCTAAAAGTAATATAGCCTAACACTACGGGTAAATGCTGGAGAGGCTGCTCTGATGCTGGAACTATACAACACATTTGGTGGGATTTCCAAAGGCTTCAGGAATTCTGGACAGATGTGATAAAACATATGTGTAGAACAATAGAAGCTATAGTGCCAAGGGACCCAAAGATTTTATTGTTCACCACCCTACCCAAGTTAAAAAGTATAGACAAACACAAATCCTCAACGGTCCCTTCTCTGAAAGACTGGATCGCACAGGTAGATCAGCTCTTACAACTAGAAAGATGCTATTATATAACAATTGGGAAGGTTGAAACACATGAGTTAATGTTAAACACTTGGGGAAATAGTAAAACATCATTACAGCTTCTCATAGTTCCTTCTTTGGCCCTCACCCTCCTACACTCCCCCCCCCCCTTTCTCCATAGACTGACAGCAGCTCTACAACTGTATATCATATATTTAGGGAATTAGAGGGATACAAACTGCATATAATGATGTTAACTTGCATATACCTATTTTGATTTGCTCTCAACGCTGTATGTACAGTGTTGGAACCTTTATTGAAATACTAGTCATTGTCCTGGAACTCTCATAATGGACTATTCCGCTGATATGTACATTATTATAGCTATGGACGATGGAAAGAAGAATGAAAGCAACTTCATCCTGTGAGCCTCAAGTTGATAATGTGTGTAAACTTTGAGCTCAATATGATCATCAGTCAACTTACTCAAAGACAAAGAAGAGAATGGACACCTTCTTCAGGTAGAAAGCACAAAGAACTTTTGTTCTATTTTAGAGGACTTAACTTTATTCACTGTATTCAACTTCCACTTGCTTGCAGCAAAGATCACTCTCACATTGACTTTTTGTATTTTTGTTGATCAGATGATCTTGAAATGTTGTATCACCTTTTCTCAGCAATAAAGCTCTTTTGAAAAAAAACAAACAAAAAAAAAAAAAAAACAAGGAAACCCCTGGGTCTGAATGACAAAATGGATTATGCCAGTTTTGTGTAATTTGGGTTAAAGTTCCTAGCGATAGACAAAGGGGACCCCCATAACAGAGGGGGAGATGTAGACAAAATGTTTTGTGTAATTTTATGACAAATTAATAAACATTAATTTGCAGGCTCTTTAGAACATTTAAATGTCATGGGGACTGAATGCTCCAGTGAAAATGTTTATGATTTTAGCATATTATATGCATATATGAGTAGGCCATAGGCATAATAGGAGAAAGTTTTTGACAATGTTTATCCTATAGAAGTATGTCATGGAGCTAAGACTGGAAAGTTAGAAATTAATTATTTGTGCATATAATATCACTCATACATGGGACACGTAGATATACTGATGTAAAAATATGTGTATATGAAAAATTTGCACACACAGTAGATGAACACTCTCTTCCTGCTAATGTATACATTTCTACACAAATGTTCAAATATAATTTCTGAATTTTGAAAGACATGGTACATTCACAGAGTTGTACAACAAAATCAGTGAATGAGACAAACATAATAGCATATGTACATACATAGGCAACCAGTTTGCTGTGGTACAATATAAGATATTGTTGGAAATGTTTTATACCAAAATGTTTTATTTGGATGGATTACAATAATTTGTATGCCCTCTTGAAATATACTGCTCATTAAACAGTTAAGGTTGTAACATGAGTGTTAAGGTAATGTCCCTTTAATATAAAGGTGTAATGAAAAGAAAAATAGGCAGGGCCTAAAGGTTTAAATAATCAAGCACAGGTGATGAGGAAGTGAGCCCTGACGAAGCCCCAGTTCAGATTGTATGCAGGGGTGAAACGAACATGTCGTTGGCAAAAGAGTCTTTATGAGACGGCTTGTTTTTTGAAAGGATACTAATGCTTGTGTAAGCAAAATCTCTCTGAGAAGAAACAAACAACTTGACTTACAAGAGAACTAATGTGGAGTGACCATTAAACAACGGGCAAGAAAAACCCTTACCTAAGTTTGTACAACACAACAGGATCCGTTGGGGTTAACAAGCAGCCACGTGAAGTGAAAGAGATGACGTCACACACCAGGCGTTCAATGATAGATCGCACGTTTACCAAGTCCAGATGAAAGTGTTCCAAAAGATCAGTAACCGGCTTAGGTGAGCATACGTTGCAGAGCTGTGTGTTCAATTAGCGTGGATTTCACTACCAACAGTACCACAGATGAGTCTATAAGGAATATAGGACGTAAAAGGTGTTACCGGTGGAGGTAGTATTTGTTACTTACAGTGACTTGCTTTAATAACCATGATCTGTTGTGAATGAATTGTTCAGAATTATGGGATATTAGTCATGTAATTGATTAACTCAAAAGAAGAAGCCTATAGACCTTAAGTGCGGTGGAAACCGTGGTCAGCAGGCACAGTAATCACAGTGACTTTATCTTTCAAACTCCCCATGTGAGCTTCAATAATATTAGGTGCACCTCTCTCCATATTCTGCGGGACTATCTTTAATGAAAAGAACGCTTATAAATTCAAACAAATGTGAATCATCATATTTATAAAGCTTAAGATACGACTCCTCTTGACGTTAAAGTGACAGTTATGCGTTTTGCTTGCAATATTGCAAGATCGTTTTGTATCTGTATCTGTACACCTTAAAGGGCACTAGCCTTGTTAGTATGAAGTTAGATACATTGTAATTTGTTACGTTTAGCAAATTAGGATAATGTTTGATAAGTAATAACTCGCTGCTTTGTATACTGTGATGAGTTTGTAGTAACCTCTGCTAAGAGGATTCTTTGTATCAGGTGGATGATTGTGAACAATATTATGGAAATAAAATGACAATTTTTAAAAAATGTAAAGAGTGCAGAATTCCCTTACTTTTGAACAAAATTATTCCTTTAATCCATATCTCTCTTTTAAAATAAACTATATATATATATATATATATATATATATATAGGTTTAGACATTTATGTACCAAAATACCATCACATATATGTAGAAATATGTTTTTATGAATAAATAGAACATATTCTGCTATGTGAAATATTAATATTTCATAGATGTGAGTTGGGTGTTTTTCCACTTTTCCATTTAAATCAATATGGGGTATATAACGCGGTCACTATGTTCTTACTTTGGCTTTTTGCATGCGTCGAGTTAGTATGCGAGTGAAAACTTTTACTTTCATCTTGTAATATGCACGCTGCCCAACGCATGTTGAAAACTTACTTCTACCGGAGTTAGTGCATAAGCGGGAGCGATAAATAATGCTCCATTTGTAATCTAGCCCAATATTGGCTTACTAGATTTTGGAATTTCATCACACTTGAGACTTTGATATCTAAAAGCATTGTAATGAACTGCATATCTATAATCAGTTGATCGATTTGTTGCTTGTTTAACTTCTTTTACACTTTACAAAGTAGATTTTTCATTTTAAATATTTAGGAGTTAATAAAACAGTCAGCCTGTATTTTATGGTTTGAATTAATTAGTAAAGAATTTGTAAGGAAAATTGGCACAAGCGTGCTCATCTTTGTCTGTGTTAACTAGATTTTTAATGTAGGGCAATTGTATTACAGTAGTTTAGTGAATAAACCTCTGCACCCTCTATAAGCCTAACTCTTACAAAACAGTTTAAGTCATCGCTGTTTTAGATAAGCCAGATGTCTGCACTGAAGATTCAACTTTTATTAATGACACTATTTTCCCCTTTCATTTTATTTTCACAGATTGCATTCTTTTATTTTCGGCACACTATTGAATCTATCGACCACAAACCATACTAGTAATTTTGTGAGTCATTTATAATTTGTGCAGTTATAGAAAGGTCTATTTAGAAGACAATTAAGAATACGTAAAGACGCTTCTGAAACAAGAAAAGTGGCTAAAAGATTTTTTTTTTTTTGCCATGCACAGTAAACACGTTAAAGGCCCCATTTCAGTTTCAGCATTTCTTCTGATAATTACACAGTTTAACATTCTTTCTGCAGATAAAAAAAAAGTCTTATTTAGGAGGAGACACCATATTCATTTAAAACTGGGCTGGTATAACTGTCAGTGATTTCTAACTGTAGTGAAAATATACTGCAAAGATTTTTTTTATTTTGTAGAACCCGTTTCTTGGTACTATAAAGAAAATATTAATAATTATAATTATGATTTTATTTTATTTTTTATGAGTATCTCTAATTTACATTTCTGATAATATTGCATATATATATATATATATATATATATATATATATATATATATATATATATATATATATAACACTAATTTATAAACTTTTTAACAAAAATGTATTTAATATTGATAAAAAGGTTTTAAAAGGGTTAAAAAGGGATATGGTATATGGTATAAGTGTTTGACTGGAAAGGGCTACAATGTATGTATGTATATGTATATATTTTTATATATATATATATATATATATATATATATACATATATATATATATATTGCAATCCAGCACCGACTCCTAGTGCCTGGTTTCAGGAAAATTCCATGGTCCTCTAGGGTATAAACTACACAGCCTTGATACATTTTAACAGTCTGTAAACAGTGTTGTTTTTACTCAAAGCGCCAGCGTACACCTATATGCCTGAGGTTGGTGAAACCTAGCTCTCACCGAAAGTGAACTAAAATTGGAGGAAGTACTCAGGCGCCAGCTGACAGAGGCTAGGTGTGGTTAAAATACGATTTATTACAATAAATTACAATATATTACAATTTATTACAATATATCTCAAGGATCCATGATTCAGTACAGTACAAAATAAATAAAAACCATGAACAATAAAACAATGTTGATAATCTAAAAACAATAAAAATGAGTCTGGTGTGTACAGTTCACAAAGCAATCTCCTCAATAGGGTTGAGTGAGGTCAGAGATCTACTCCAGTAGATTGAAGGGTTGTGTCCAAGAAATACACCCAAACAGAAATGTCAAACTAAAATGTGTCCTAGGTAGAAAAAATCTTGAAAGTCCAAATACATCAAGTGGAGGGTGTCCACAAATGAAAAGGTGGCAAAAAATAGAAAGATGTGTGCTTGAAAGATAAAAATCCAAAAATTGAGTGTTCCTTTAAAAAATAGGTGTTTGAAAATGTGTACAAAAATTATATCCAAATGCTGCAAAATGTGATCTGTACACAAATGATAAATGATAAACAGTAGTTAGTCAGAGTCCAAAGTTTGTAACAAAGAATCAAATAGTCTAAGTAGTGGGTCTATCTATCCTTAATAGACCCTTAGCGTGAAAAAAAAAAAATATAAAAATATAAAAATATGAAAAGCAAGTGGTGCAGTGTTAGACGACTAGCCTTAATCAAGGCTTGAGACAAGTGTCTCCTGAATGCGGGGGGTTCACTTCAAATAGGGGGAAAAAACAGCAGACAATTCCTGTGAAAAAAACAAATAAACACAATGTGTAGCAGGTTCCAAATAATCAACCTCAATTGAAATTAGACTCACCAGTACAGGTCTACGCGTTTCGGCCCTTGTAGGCCTTTATCATGACTCTGAGTCTTGATAAAGGCCTACAAGGGCCGAAACGCGTAGACCTGTACTGGTGAGTCTAATTTCAATTGAGGTTGATTATTTGGAACCTGCTACACATTGTGTTTGTTTTTTTCACAGGAATTGTCTGCTGTTTTTTTCCCCTATTTGAAGTGAACCCCCCGCATTCAGGAGACACTTGTCTCAAGCCTTGATTAAGGCTAGTCGTCTAACACTGCACCACTTGCTTTTCATATTTTTATATTTTTTATATTTTTTATTTTTTCACGCTAAGGGTCTATTAAGGAT
The DNA here is from genome assembly GCF_027579735.1 of Bombina bombina. NCBI lineage: Eukaryota > Metazoa > Chordata > Amphibia > Anura > Bombinatoridae > Bombina > Bombina bombina. Next base: position 49,636,612 of record NC_069500.1, read on the forward strand.
AGATAGACCCACTACTTAGACTATTTGATTCTTTGTTACAAACTTTGGACTCTGACTAACTACTGTTTATCATTTATCATTTGTGCACAGCTCACATTTTGCAGCATTTGGATATAATTTTTGTACACATTTTCAAACACCTATTTTTTAAAGGAACACTCAATTTTTGGATTTTTATCTTTCAAGCACACATCTTTCTATTTTTTGCCACCTTTTCATTTGTGGACACCCTCCACTTGATGTATTTGGACTTTCAAGATTTTTTCTACCTAGGACACATTTTAGTTTGACATTTCTGTTTGGGTGTATTTCTTGGACACAACCCTTCAATCTACTGGAGTAGATCTCTGACCTCACTCAACCCTATTGAGGAGATTGCTTTGTGAACTGTACACACCAGACTCATTTTTATTGTTTTTAGATTATCAACATTGTTTTATTGTTCATGGTTTTTATTTATTTTGTACTGTACTGAATCATGGATCCATGAGATATATTGTATTAAATTGTAATATATTGTAATTTATTGTAATAAATCGTATTTTAACCACACCTAGCCTCCGTCAGCTGGCGCCTGAGTACTTCCTCCAAATTTTAACAGTCTGTCTTTTTTTTTTACTGTGCAAGTCTAAATATGTGTATGTACAGTATACATGTCTATATATGTCTATATATATGTATAAGTGTGTATTTGTGTTTTATATCTATATATTTCTATATATATGTGCAGCTACATATAAACACATATAAGCACAAAAATACACATACACACATATATATATATATATATATATATATATATATATATATATATATATATATATATATATATATATATATATATATATATATATATATATATATACACACACACATTTTGAGCCCTTCCTAGTCAAAAACCTTGAAATATGCAATATAATTGTTATTCAATTTGATATGTTTTGTGTTTTTTTATAGAAATACTTTACATTCAAAGAAACATAGATTTTGAGGGCAGATAAGAACAAGTCTGCTCAATATTTTCTAATCATATAAATGTATCTAGCTCGTAGGATAGCTGTATGCTTATCCCAGGAATTCATGAACTCCACCACAGTGTTTAAACATTGATAAAAAGGGTTAAAAATGGATATGGTTTATGGAAAAGTGTTTGATTGGAAAGGGCTCCAATGTATATATTTATATATATATATATATATGTCTAAGTATGTGTAAGTATACTTGTCTATATATGTGTGTTCTTGTCTATATATGTGTGTTTTTATATCTCTATATATGTGTGCACATACATATATATACACATATAAGCACTTAAAGACACATGTATACACATACACACACATTTTTTTAGCACTTTCCAGTCATATACCTTGAATTATGCAATATAATTTGTATTCAATTTTAATATATTTTAATGTGTTTTTTATATAGAAATACTTTGCATAGAAACATAGATTTTGATGGCAGATAAGAGCCATAAGCCCAATAAATCTGCCCAATATTTTCTAAAAGTATAAAATTGTTTAGTTTGTAGGATAACCTTTTGCTTATCCCAGGCATTCTTGAAGTCCCCCCACAGTGTTTGTCATTGCCACCTTTCTCTGAAAGTTTATTCCATGAATCAATCACCCTTTCTGTAAAGAAGTGCTTCCTCAAATTACTCCTGAATCTACTACCCTTCAGCTTGAGATCAGGACCCCTTTTTCTTGAATTTTGCTTTTAATCGAAAATATTCACCTCCTCAGCTTTACTAAGCCTCTTAATATATTTGAAAGCTTCTATCATATCACCTCTTTCCCTTCTCTCCTCTAAGCTATACATATTTAGTTCATTAGGAGTGGACCATGTATTGTCTTTGTAGCCCTCCTTTGCACAGATTCCAGCTTGTTTATATCCTTCTAGAGATGTGGCTTCCAGAACTGCACACAATACTTAAGAAGAGGCCTTTCTAATGATCTGTAAAGTGGCATTAGAACTTTATTATTTCTGCTGCAAATACCTCTACCAATTCAAGCAAGCATTCTGCTAGACTTAGTTGCTGCAATATTACATTGTTCCTACATGCACAATTTTGCATTTATTAAACTTTAGATCCCAGTCATTTATCCAATCCTCTGTTTTAAATTTTTGTTATCACTTCTTATTTGGTCCACCCCTCCAAGTATCTACTTATTAAAGACATACTTTCCTCTCTAGCCCTTCACTGATATCGCTGATTAATATGTTAAACAAAACAGGCCCTAGAACTGACCCATGAGGAACACCACTAGAAAGTTTCCCCTCTGTTGAATGTACTCCATTTACTAAGACACTCTGTTTTCTATCCTTAAGCCAGCATTCTACCCAGATAACAATTTTTGAGTCTAGAACAAGGAGATACAGTTTGTGTCAAATGCTTTGCTGATCTCCCTGAAGTAAAACCATGCTGATTTTGTGTCTCGAAATGTCTTTATATAAGTTATAATTCTTTTTAAGAAAGTGTACATTAATTTCCATAATATGGCCCCTATTTAAGAAAGTCTGGCGGACCTGATCTGACAGTGCGGATCAGGTCCGCCAGACCTCGCTGAATACAGCGAGCAGTACGCTCGCAGTATTCAGCATTGCACCCCTGCAATGGGCCGCCAGCAGGGGGTGTCAATCAACCCGATCGCACTCGATCGGGTTGATTCCCGGCGATGTCTGTCCACCTGCTCAGAGCAGGCGGACAGGTTATGGAGCAGCGGTCTTTGTGACCGCTGCTTCATAACTGCTGTTTCTGGCGAGCCTGCACGGGGCATCAAGCTCCATTCGGAGCTTGATAGATAGGCCCCTATATCTCTATGTTCGTCACTTAGAAAGAAATGTTCTTTCTAGCAGATATTTCTTTCTAAATATATCTGTATATACAATATTTCCTTTGGGGCATCAATCTGAGGATGCACTGACATTGAGACTCTTGTCTTTTTCATCTGGGAACATTTGAGAAAGGTGCTAGTACACCTACAGCACGGAAACATCATGCCATTTCCCCTTGTGTTTACTATGTTTAATTAAAAATTATTTTTTACTTTTCAAAAAGGCTGGTGAGTGCAGTCTTCTTTGGAACTTTATATATATATGGTATAGTGTACAATAAAACATCATATATATATATATATACAGAAATATGTATTTATGAATAAATATAACGTATTCTTGTATGTGAAGAACATTGGAATGTGAAATATTCATATTTTCTTGTCAGGTTAGCACACATGAAAAAATGCGATCGGGTTTGCGCCAGAGTGGGGTGGTTTTTCCCCACTATTTTTTCTCCATTGACTTCTATGGGGAAATGCAATAAACGTGCATGCAACGTTGTAAGTGGGAGCGGGAGCATTAATTAGTGCTCTACTTGTAATCTGTCCCAAGGTGTATAGTTTTCTATTTTTGTCCAACAATGCACATTTGTTAACAAAACGTGGATATTTGTCTTGTTTCCAATAAACGAATATCAGAATTATTGTATCATAAACATTAAAGAAAACAAATTAATAATGATGAATTTGTCAGGATTCATTTGTTTCCTTTAAATAGTTAACATACTTACCTTTTGTGCACTGTAGAGTCACTTTAGTCCCATCCTCTTCTTCTCAGAGCACTGTCCTTGTTATGCCTCCTATTAGAAGGTCCTTTGGTGCAGGCCCTAGGAGCCACCAAGCAAAAAGGATCAGTATTTGCGTGGATCTCTAGCGTGCTAAAGGTCAGTATTTTACAAAGGAACATTTTCATTTGTTCAACGAAAATAAATGTAAATGTTCCACTAATGGTCAATATTTGTTTTGTTTAAAATGAGATGAATAACAAATATCATGGGCAAAGAATATTCGAAAAAAGAAGTTTTCGAAAATTTCTAATGAAAGACTGAATTATTCCCTTTTATCCTCAAACCCTTCTTGGTATTCTTTGTTGAAAGCAAAACCTAGGTAGACTTATATACTTATTTATAAGCCCTTGAAGGCTGCCTCTTATCTTAGCGCATTATTAATAATTAGGGTAATAAATGGATTATCTATATTTTTAAACAATAAAAATGTTCAAGTAAACTGTCCCTTTGGATTTGTATGGACGCAAAATAGGTAAAATAAGTCAGGAGTGAATTTATATTGTAATTCAATTTATGGGCATGATTGTTTTGAATAGGGTCCACATCTTGTTAAATCGGCAAGCAAAATTATGAGCAGATTTTGACACTTGGTTTTAATGAAGAGTACCTTTATGTTTTAATAAATATATTATATTTTTATTGAACAATATTTTGGGAACTGAATATTGTTTCTATGGGGCATATTTATCAAGCTCCTTATAGAAACAGAAGTTATGAAGCAGCGATTTAAAGACCGCTGCTCCATAACCTGCCCGCCTGCTATGAGACGGCAGACAGAAATCGACAGAAATCAACTGATTACGATCAGGTTGATTGATACCCCTGCTAGCGGCCAATTGACCGCAAATCTGCAGGGGGGCGGTATTGCACCAGCAGTTCACAAGAACTGCTGGTGCAATGATAAATGCCGAGAGTGTATGCTGTCGGCATTTATCGATGTGCAGCGGACATGATCCACTACATTGGATCATGTCCGCTCGTACAATCATAAATATGCCCCAAAATCTTTAGATTACCTGCATCTTTACATTCATCACATCCTTAAAGGGACAGGAAACCCACATTTTTTATTTCACGATTTAGATAGCACATACAATTTTAAACAATTTTCCAGTTTACTTCTATTATCAAATTAGCTTCATTCTCTTGGTATCCTTTTTTGAAGGAGCAGGAATGCACTAATGGTTGCTAACTGAACCCATGGGGTGAGCCAATAACAATAGGCATATATATATATATACAGCCAGCAATATTGCTGCTCCTGAGCTTACGTAGATAAACCCTTCAACAAAGGATAACAAGAGAAGGAAGCACATTAAAAAATATAAGTTAACTGGAAATTTGTTTAAAATTATATGTTCTGTCTGAATCATGAATGTCTAATTATGACTTCACTGCCTTTTTAAATGTACCTCAAATTAACCTCTAAATATTGCAAGAGAGCAGCTGTTATAGTGACATTGTTATAGTTTATATATTTGTGATGCATAATATTTGTGATTCGCTCAGGAAAAAACAAATATTTTAATTTATTTTTTGGGGGGATCAACTAACCATGGTTTCGGTATAACTCGTATAGATAATAACATTTGTTAATTTCTTGCCTTTTTATAGTATTAAAAAAACTACATTATTTAACATTTTCTTTGACAATATTCCAATATTGGTAATAATGCAAGGGAAATATATCACATATCTGTAACTGGAAACAATTTTTAGTAAATCATAAATCAACAACCTTAACTGAATGTATAAGAAACATTTTAAAAAAAAAGGTTTCTTTTATAAATAAAATTTGACATTTTACTTTCTACAAAACACTATAGTTATCCCATCAAATACCAAAATATATCCTACAATATTATATTACTTTTTTAAGCAAAAAAAAAACATATTTTAATACTGTAAGTTTATTTAGCACTATAGATATAAAATGTTTTTACTTCTTAGTAGAAATTAACTTTTGAAGCTTTGAAGAATACAGTTTATTTATATAAAGTGCAGTGGTGCCACACAGCAGTATAATGTGGAATTGCAAGTAAATATTAGGGAGCTATTGTTAGAAAATTCTATGCGATAACAAATAGAGCTAACAATGATTTCAGAAACACAGAGTTCTGTTCATAAGCTGATAAGAGAAGCCAGTTTTTCTCTTTTGTGGAAGGTAGATTTAGCCTTAAATATCAATAGAATAAGACGTTTTTATGATAGTAAAATTGCTATTCTTGCATTGTGTTTAAATATAATTATGCAACTTATTTGTTAATTTATATATTTTTTTCTTATGTTTTCAATCTCCTTTAGACTTGTTCAATAGCGTGAATCTTTCATCCCCCTTCTTTCTATTCTTCTTTCTTTCTTTTTCTTTCTTTCTCTCTTTCTCTCTCTCTTTCTCTCTCTCTCTTACTTTCTTATTTAAAAAGTATACAAGGTAACAGTTATAGGGAGCAAGTGGGTAGCAGGCCTTGTCAAGAGTTGCACTGTTTTAAATCAACTCTCCTTAAGGTCATCTACTCCCAGCTGGGCTCGTAGGCTTACATGCTAAGGGGTTTACAGGGATAACAAAGGAGGGTGGACTGAGATTAGAGAAGATTAGTGTATATTGTATGCATCCCTGAACAGTAGAGTATTTAAAGAGCACTTGAAACTTTCACATCTAGGAGAGAGTCTTGTGGAGAAAAATAGGGGCCATTCTGGAGAAGTCTTCTAGACGAGAATGTGAGGTGGTAACAAGAGAGGAGAAGGTCATAAGTAGAGTGAAGGGGATGGGAGGGAAAATATCTTGAGATAAGGGGGCCAATTTATCAACAGTCTGTCCAACATGATCTGCTCAGTGGATCATGTCCGACAGACATCGCTGTCGGTATTAATCATAACAAAAGCAGTTCTGGTGAACCGCTTGTGCAATGCTGCACCCTGCAGATTCGTGGCAAATCGGCCGCTAGCAGGGGGTGTCAATCAACCTGATCGTATAGGATCAGGTTAATTGTTGTCCTCTGCTTTTAAGACCGCTGCTTTTTAACTGCTGTTTCCGGCGAGCCTTAATGGGGATCAGGGGCCATTCGGCCCTTGATAATTCCGCCCCAAGGTCTGCGATATAAGGGGGGCAGCAGTGCCACTGAGGGCCTTGAATGTCACAGTAAGAATTTTGTGTTTAATACTGGAGGCTACAGGAAGTTGGTGATGGGACTGGCAGAGAGGTGTAACAGAAGAAGAGTGACGTGTAAGGAAGATCAGCCTGGTAAAGGCATTCATTATGGATTGTATTGGAGACAGACAGCAGTATCAAAGGGCGGCAAACAGATAAAGAAGGATTATCAGAGAGAAGTGACCTTTCAATGTCATTAGTAACCTTGATGATTGCTGTTTCTGTGGAGTGTTGCGGGCGAAAACCAGATTGCAGTGGGTCAAGGAGAGAGCTTAATGTGAGGAAATAAGATAAACCTGTATATACTACCTTTTCAAGTAGTTTTGAGGCAAATAAGTTGTGGTAAATATTAGTTTCATAAATGAGTTTTATTAAATCTAAACCAAAGATACATGATGCTGGTACATATACCAAATCTACATTTGCTCCTCTCCTGTCTAGAACCAAGAAAATAAAAATGGAAGGAGTAGGGAAATACTGTGGTAGTTGGATGGGAAGGTTGAAAGAGAAGGTTTTTTGAGGATAGGTGTGACTAGTGTGTGTTTAAGAGATGAGGAAATCTTCCGGTGCTAAGAGAGAGGTTTCTTTCTTTCTTTCTTTCCTTCCTTCCTTCCTTTTCTTATATTTTCCTTTCCTCTTCTTTTCTTTCTTCATTACAGGAAAGGAGCAAATTTAGATTTGGTCTACAAACCAGCATTATGCACCATTGGTCTAGATTCAATAGAACACATTTAATAAAATAATATTTACCACAACTTATTTTGCAAAAGTGTGTACTAAGTGTTGCAGTTTTAATAATTTTTTATCTGCATTAATTTTTTATCTGCATTTAATAATTTGTTTACCTTTCAATATATCATGGGACACTTCAAAGAAAAAGCTACATTTATTCAGTGACCTGTCTATCTGAAGTTATCATTGGGGAAATATGTCGCAAATATGAAGTGGGAATTTCAATAGTATGTGTTTAAAATGGGAGACAAATTTTGAAACTATTATCATTGTGCAAGAGTTCCGAGATGTCCATATAGTATCTATATAGAACACTGCCCCATTTTTAAATTATTGTATTCACTCTGTATGTTAGTAGATGAGGCTGAAAAAAAAGACAAAAGTGTATCAAGTTCAAGCTATACAAATCTTAATATACTTATACCAAGTTGAGCTTAAATTAAGCCCATTAAAAAGGTGACCCATTTAAAACAAGCAATCATATCCCTGATTTCTGTTACTATCCCGAAATGTATCTAAAAATGTTTTAAATGTATCTAAGGTACTGGAATTTACTACCTCCATAGATAATGAGTTCCGTAAGTTAATGCTCTTACAGTGAAAAAACATTTACGTTGCAGGAGATTTAATCTCCTTTCCTCCAGCCGTAAATTGTGAGCTCTTGTCACAAACAATTTTCTTGGAATAAACAGAGCTTCACCCCATGCAATCTGTATTCTGCCCCAAGCACTCAACTGAGACTGCACTTACCGGAGAGGTGACATGATTACTTTATATAAATATATTCAAGGCCCATATACAGAGATGGCAGAAGCTCTGTTTAGTCCAAGGAAATTGTTTGTGACAAGAGGTCACAATTTAAGGTTGGAGGAAAGGAGATTTAATCTCCTGCAACAAAAACGTTTTTTTCACTGTACTAAAATTGTGGAACTCTTTACCAAAGAAGGTAGTGAATGGCAATACCCTAGATACATTTAAAATTTGGATATATTTCTGGCTAGAAACAGAGTTAATGGATATGATTGCTTGTATTAAATTGTTCTCCATTTAGTGGGATAAATGTAAGCTTAACTGGAGCTTTTTTGTAAGTATATTAGATTTGTGTAGGTTGATCTTGATGGACTTTGGTCTTTTTTCAACCTCATCTACTATGTTACAATGTTACTATGTTACTATGTTACCAATGTTACTAACAATCTTCTTGCTGCTAAAAGTAATGGCCACTACTCTTCACTTATCTTACTTGACATCTCAGCTGCATTTGACACAGTTGACCATCCCCTCCTCCTACAGACCCTTAGCTCTTTTGGCCTCTGTGACACTGCTCTTTCTTGGATCCACTCTTATCTTTCTCACAGGACTTTTTCTGTGTCATTTGCTGTTGACACCTCCTCTTCAATGCCTCTGTCTGTTGGAGTACCTCAAGGATTTGTTCTGTGTCCTTTACTCTTCTCCATTTATACTTCTTCACTGGGTAAACTTATCAACAGTAATGGCTTCAAATATCACCTCTATGCTGATGACACCCAGTTCTACCTCTCTACCCATGCTCTCTCTCCCTCTGTCCTTTCTCATATCAGTGACTGCTTATCTGGCATTTCTTCCTGGATGGCCTCTCATCACCTAAAGATTAACATATCCAAGACTGAGCTACTTCTAATCCCCCCTCTAGCACTACACCGACTTCTGACAAAGCAAATAATCCACTCACGTATTTCCTGACTTGACTACTACAATAACGTCACAATTTCAAAAAGCAGGAGAAGTGTTCAGAAAGTATATTCCCAAAGGGTGTTATAGCAGTATAAATATATCACCCAAATAAATCCAGGGAGTCCAGTCCCAATGAAGTCCGTGCTGTAAGGGACTGCGGTCAATGTGTAATTCAAGTAAATCACTAACGTCTATTCCAGGTTTGCATTTTCAATCATATCAAATAGCTGTGCATACCGCTCCAACCTAGATGTCACGGGTATGAAGTGCAGAGTCTATGTAACGTATACAGTCACTGTAGAAATGTCCGGAAACTCTTACCCTCCACAAGTCTTGGTGGGGTGCCTGGGCACACTGCTGTACTTCTCCTCGGACTGGTGTTGAAACCCTTCCGTGGGGGTGCAGCGTGTGAGTCCTTCTTGGTGTGCTTGGAGATCTGGCTCTGGTAGCATGGTGTTTCTCATGCACAACCCGTGACGTCGCTAGGTGCACTGTGGGTAGTGTGACGGGACAAACCCGGAAGTCAGCGTGAGTTCGGCAAAGAGGGCAACAGATCAATGTGCGGTATATCCCACCGCTATAGTTTCAAAAAAAGGAGATCTGTTGACTCAGTGATAATTGCTGGAAAAACTTGTTTTATTATAGTAATCCAAACAAGTCAAAGTACATGGGGTCACAGTAAAGAACGCCTGACGTTTTTCGTGCATGCGTGGATGCGCTTCTTCTTTCCAGCAATTATCACTGAGTCAACAGATCTCCTTTTTTTGAAACTGTACTACAATAACCTACTTACTGGCTTTCCTCTTTCCCGCCTCTTCCCCCTTCAATCCATCCTAAATGCCTCTGCCAGGCTAATCGACCTTTCCTGTTGCTCTGTATCTGCTACACCTCTCTGTGAGTCCCTTAATTGGCTCCCCATTCACAGCAGAATTAAATTTAAAATCCTCACCCTTACATGCAAAGCTCTCACCAACGCCACTCCCCTCTACCTTTCCTCTCTAATCAACTAGTATACTCCAGCCCGCCCACTAAGATCCAACAATGACCTGCTCCTTACATCTTTGAAAATCACCTCTTCTCATGCTAGACAACAGGACTTCTGTCGTGCAGCACCTACCCTCTGGAATACTCCCCCTCGTGCTGTCAGGTTTACCCTAATAATTCTTCTTTTAAATGCTCCCTGAAGACTTTTTTGTTCAGAGAAGCCTACCACTCAACTCAGTAATACATTAATTCCACTTACCTAATATTTCCCTCATCTAACTCTGTATAAACTTCTTTTTTACTCTTGCAGTCCTCACCTCCTGTTTCCCAACCTCCTACCTTTCTAGATTGTAAGTTACCATTGGAATAAGTCTCCCAATTCCTCCTGTATGCATTCCTTAAATATTGTCCTGTCTCTTACAAAGTTTACATCATTGTTTTATTTAAGTGAATTTTACCCATGGACAGTACTGTTGGGGCTTCATAAATAAAGTATAATACTAATAATAATAATCATGTCACCTCTCAAACCCCTTTTTTCTAGAGAAAACAGACCCAGTTTGGCGAACCTCTCCACATAGCTTCTTCATTACCCTTATTAGCTTTGTGGCCCTTCTCTGAACTTTTTAGTCTGCCATGTCTCTTTTTTTTTAGATTGGTCCCTAGAACTGCAATCCATATTCAAGGTTAGGTCTTACCAGAGATTTAAATAGTGACAGCATTATGCTTTCTTCCCTTGCATAAATGCTTCTTTTAATATATAATAGAAATTAGACTTTGAAGTTGCTGTCCTGCATTGAGCACTCATCTATAGCTTGTTATCTGTTACTACTCTCAAATCTCTTTCCTCCTCTGTTTTGCTAAGTCTAGTTCCATTTAAATAATAGGTTGTCTGCTTATTTTTACTTCCAAACTATAGAACCTTGCATTTCTAGTATTAAATCTCATTTTCCATTTACCTGCCCATTCTTCTAATTTTGTAGATCCCCTTGTAAAGCAATTTCATTCTCCACTGACCTAATGTTCTTACATTATTTTTATTTCATTGATTGTGAAATCAAGGAAAGCTTTCTGACACTGGGAAAAACATCTTTAACACCTGCTGTCATTACCAAAAGCTAGGATTACAGCTTTCAAGGATGTAAGTAATATTTAAATAGCACAAGACTTCTTCTCTATCATATAATTATTATACTATATTTTTCCTTATTTTCCATATTTATTTTCCTGGATGGGTGACAACAATTCCAGACAAAGAAGACATTTTGGAAGATTTATGGTCGATATTGGGTCTATGGGGAAGATGTATGATGTAGCTTTAGAGAGCTTCGGTGCAGGCTCATACGAGCAAGTCTGCAGCCGATAGTTAAGAAGCTGCTTCTTAACCTATATTCGCACCTCTGATTCGGAGGTTTGCAATCACCCTAGACAAGTCAGACTGGGGTGATTGACAGCCCCTGCTTGCGTGCGAGCAAAGGGTGACATTGCACAAGCAGTGTGCAGTGTTAAATCAAGGTAACTTATTGCTGCCTGTTGGCCATGATGCAGGGCAAACAGGTTCGTAGGAACAAACCTTATCCATCTGGCCCTTACTAAATCTTGGCTTATATATTCTTTAATCAGTGCGCATAAAGATACATTTGTTTTTATTATATTGTTTCTTTCTATATCTGTTTACACTGCTACTACTCTGAAATTGTTTTTTTAAAACTATATATTTTAATGGCAGGAATATCCACTGGCAATAGGCTAAAAAAGATAGGTAAAATGGATCTCAATATGTTTCAGATATTATCTTGTCTAAATATGAACTTGTATGAATCAAGACCACTGATTAGAAAACACATACATATCCCCTTTTCAGTATGAGCAGGAACAATATTTTAATGCAAGCATTATAGCATATCTGCATATGCTGCCCACACCTGTGCGCAGTAAACATTGTCACTGTAACACTGATAGCTTTTACTAGAAGCATTTGTGTTAATACATGTATATTGCAAAAATGCTATTATTCAGAATTGAAATAGACTCATATGCATTTCAATGTTGGCTGTTATGATCCTTTCAAGCTCAGAATTTGCTCAGAATTTGCTATAATGCATATTGTGAATACTATAATAACAGAAAGCCTTTTTTTTGCTCTTCAATCTAAATGCCTTTTTTGTGTCAGATATGAAACAAGTTTATACATAACAATAGCACTATGTGTTTTTGTTCCATTTACTAGCAATTAGAGGCAGCATAGTTCTTTTACATTTTACATATAGTACTTTAATATTTATATTTATCTGCTAAAATGTAAAGGACATATAATTCAAGACTTACCAAGTTACATTATTTTAAAATCTAACTGTAAATCCAGTGGGTCATGAAGCTTCCATTCCATATGTTTTAATACACATTTCCTGTATCTTATCAAGTGAAAACATTTTCTACAATTGTCAATCCTGAACATTAAATAACCAGTATTTGACTTGAACCAGATCAGTTTCTCTATTAGGCCCAGATATTTAAAACATTGACAGACCAATGAGAAACTGCCAGGCTCACAATGTGTCAGTCTGTAAATATATTCCAAAAAAGGGGACTGAACGGCAAATTGTCCACGAATGATGATTCATCTGCCGTAGGATATAATAGGAATTGGGGCTTCAGCAAAAGTCCACTGACACTCGTCGGTACAATCAGTTGGGGGAGGGGTGCTGTATTTGAAGTGTTCCTACACAACACAGACTTAAACAAAAAGAGGATTCTGTGTAGGAATACCTAACTTTACTTTTACTAAATCAACACTACCTGCCTCACACAGGAAAATCTAGCCACTGAAATGTTTGCGAGACAAATATGACTAAAAACCTGCACTACTGCCAATGATTCCCCATTAAAATACAGGTTACCCAGTGGAACGCCCAGCAATCTCTCACCAAACCCCTTTCTCTACGTCATGCCTGCGATCTAACTTATTAATAAAATTAAAAAAAGTAAAACCTTTCTATTAAAACGATAGGACCTATGTCGATGCATGTATATATAATGTTTCATGTATATGCATTTTCTTGTATAATGCATATTGTTTTAATTATTGTATTGAATTTAAATAGCTGTTGTTTTTTGAGTTCTTTTTTGTTAAAAAATAATGTTTATTTTTCGTTACATAAATATGTTATAAAAAACAGTGTGGTGACTTTATAGTTTTACATAACTGCATAATGTTTAACTTTGCAAAGTTCAACAAATGCAGTTATTCAAAGATAAAACTTGTAGCTACTGACTTATGTAACATAATTTTCTAATGAAAAATAAATATTATTGTTTATTAAAAAAGAGCATAAATGCAATACAGTAATTAAAATATCGATTAAACAAGAAAATGCATATCATTAATACATTGTATATACAAATAATGCTCTTCTAAACTATTAAACTCTTATGCACCCTCACCCCCAGAGCAACCTAGCCCTGCTACACTATTAACCCCTAATCTGCCATAACCCTATTGCTATTAACCTTAACTTTTTAACCCCTAAACTGCCAATACCCCACTGCAATAAGCCCTACACTACTTAACCCCTAAACCACCACTCCCCCGTCGCAAACTTTCCCTAACCTTTTAACCCCCCTAACTGCCAATACCCACACTGCAAACTGCTCCCAACTTAATAACCCCCTAAATGCCACACCACCATCACAAAATACCCCCTAACCTCTTAACAGCTATACCCACAGACATCTAATCTAAGACCCCCTAAGTTACATAAAAAAATAAAAAATGAGAAAATAATTACCAAAAGATTAAAAAACTAATCAGTAAGCCTATCCTAAAACTAAAGTCACCTTTTTTTTTTTTAAAAAAAAAGCCCACCCCTAAAAACACTATACTAACACTAAATCCTACTCTAAAAATTGTCATACAATGCTCTATTTGAAGTGATTATCTCTTTTGCATCCAAAATACCCTAAACTAAAATTAAAGTAAATATATATATACTATAAAAGGTGCCTTGAAAAGTTTTTCATTGATAAAGCTCTTTTGCTAAAAAAATTTTTTTTAAAAAATTGCTAAACCTAAACTAAAACCCCATGCCAGATATTGTTGTTGGCAGATAAACATAAAGATCACCAGGTACTTACAAGCCAATAAAATCACAGTAGTCACAATAGTACCAAGAATAACCACAGGGGCATTTAGAAAGACAAACTCAGGCCTCTATTTATCAATCTGTCTACTTACCTGCATTCGACGGCCCCAATATGCTCGCCTAAGCTCGCCTAACATCGCCGCCGCGGACCTGAATACGTTCGCCAAATTTATCAAGAAAGCTGTCAAAAAGCAGCGCACCAAGTACGGTGCTATGAGCAGCGGACTGTTGTTAACTAACAGTCATCGATCTCGCTGCTCATCAGCTTATTTGCAACTTTCTTGCTAGCCTGCCACTAAGCACCCACACTATACTATACTGTTTTACCCCTATACCGCCGCTCCCGGAGCCCCCCGCACCTAAATAAAGTTATTAACCCTTAAACTGCCGCTCCTGGACCCCGCCACAACTATAATAAATATATTAACCCCTAAACCGCCACTCCTGGACCCCGCCACCACCTACATTATACATATTAACCCCTAATCTGCCACCCCCTATACTGCCGCCACCTACATAAAGTTATTAACCCCTATCCTGCCGATCCTGGACCCCACCGCAACTAAATACATTTTTTAACCCCTAAACCACCGCTCCCGGAGTCCACCGCCACCTACATTATACATATTAACCCCTATCCTGTCCTTCCCCCACACCATCGCCACTATAATAAAGTAATTAACTCCTAAACCTAAGTCTAACCCTAACCCTAACACCCTCTAACTTAAATATAATTAAATTAAATCTAAATAAATATTACTATTATTAACTAAATAATTCCTATTTAAAACTAAATACTTACCTATAAAATAAACCCTAAGATAGCTACAATATAATTAATAATTACATTGTAGCTATTTTAGGATTTATTTTTATTTTACAGGCAACTTTGTATTTATTTTAACTAGGTACAATAGTTATTAAATAGTTATTAACTATTTAATAACTACCTAGCTAAAATAAAGACAACATTACCTGTAAAATAAAACCTAACCTAAGTTACAATTACACCTAATACTACACTATCATTAAATAAATTACATAAATTAACTACAATTAAATAAAACTAATTACAATTTACTAAAATCAACTAACGTACAAAAAACCCCCCACTAAATTACAGAAAATAAAAAAATTACTAGAATTTTAAACTAATTACACCTAATCTAAGCCCCCTAATAAAAAAAAAAATCCCCCCAAATAATAAAATTCCCTACCCAATACTAAATTACAAATAGCCCTTAAAAGGGCCTTTTGCGGGACATTGCCCCAAAGTAATCAGCTCTTTTACCTGTAAATAAAGAAATACAACCCCCCAACATTAAAACCCACCACCCACACACCCAACCCTAGTCTAAAACCCACCCAACCCCCCCTTAAAAAAACCTAATACTAACCCCCTGAAGATCACCCTACCTTGAGACGTCTTCACCCAGCCGGGCACAAGTGGACCTCCAGACAGGCAGAAGTCTTCATCCTATCCGGGCAGAAGAGGACATCCAGACTGGCAGAAGGCTTCATCCAGGCGGCATCTTCTATCTTCTTCCATCCGGAGTGGGTCTATCTTCAATCCAGCCGATGCGGAGCCATCTTCTTCCATCGACGTCCTAACACTGAATGACGGTTCCTTTAAATGACGTCATCCAAGATGGCATCCCTTGAATTCCGAATGGCTGATAGAATTCTATCAGCCAATCGGAATTAAGGTAGGAAAAATCCTATTGGCTGATGCAATCAGCCAATCGGATTGACCTTGCATTCTATTGGCAGTTTTAAATAGGAATAATTTAGTTAATAAAAGTTAATTTTATTTAGATTAATTTAAATAATATTTAAGTTAGGGGGGTGTTAGGGTTAGGGTTAGACTTAGGTTTAGGGGTTAATAACTTTAATATAGTGGTGGCGGTGTAGGGGGCAGGATAGGGGTTAATAACTTTAATGTAGGTGGTGGCAGTGTAGGGGGGCAGGATAGGGGTTAATAACTTTAATGTAGGTGGCGGAGGTGTAGGGGGGGCAGGATAGGTGTTAATAACTTTAATGTAGGGGGTGGCGGGGTCCGAGAGCAGCGGTTTAGGGGTTTAACATTTTATTTAGTTGCGGCAGGGTCCGGGAGCGGAGGTTTAAGGGTTAATACATATAATATAGGTGGCAGCGGTGTAGGGGGGGCAGATTAGGGGTGTTTAGACTCTGGGTACATGTTAGGGTGTTAGGTGCAGACACTTCCCATAGTAATCAATGGGATATCGGGCAGCAGCGAACATAAGCTTTCGCTGCTGTCAGACTCCCATTGATTCCTATGGGATCTGCCGCCTCTAGGGCGGCGGATAGAAAACCAGGTACGTTGGGCCGGAATAGTGCCGAGCGTACCTGGTTCTTCTTTGATAAATATCAAAAGTAGTCAGATTGTGCCGAACTTGCATTCGGAACATCTGGAGTGAAGTAAGCATCAATCTGTGTCGGACTGAGTCCGGCAGATCGTATGTTACGTCACTAATTTCTTCTTTTGCCGGTCTGTAGGGCTTGATAACTATGGCGAATCAGCCTCGCCAGAAATATGCTGTGGAATTGATGCGTATTTGCGGTTGACGGCTTGATAAATAGAGGCCTCAGTGTCAATGATATAAACTGAATTGCCATGGTGGACTGTCACTGTAAGCACTATATTAATATATACATATACAACTAATGTGTTAAGAACTAAACCCATATACTAAGCCATTCAGCCAAGTACTTGCACTAGTTCAAACTAAAGATATGTTATTACTAGGTTCCAGTGTGTCCAATACAAAATAGACTTTTGAATATCTAACATAGTAATAATTACTAAATGGTCAACAACCTAAACAATACATCTGTAATAGAGTAATTCTTCAAATATCTTACACCAAGATTGATGTAGGGTTACATAGGATTCTAAATTGCAAACTATCTAAGAGCAATGAATGGGTGTATAGATATTTTAAGTTACATAACATATTACTACTTTAATGCTCAGCAGCTCTGCCATTATTTGAATGGCTGTATAATCGATTGTCTGAACACCACAATATTAACTGTTTGCACCAAGCACCTACATAACTTGGGAATTTTATTGCCAAGCTTTTCTTCTCCTCCAAGCCGTACCACAATCTAGTAAGGGAGACCCCTATTTTAGGTCTCTTTGTTTACCCCACATCATTTTGACCTAATTTATAAAACACATGTGGCTACCTGGTGTGTTAGCATCTTACAATCAGACCTTACCTTTTCTAGTTGTTTTTAAATGTATCCCCTTTTTAAATATACCCAATAGAGTTTATAATTTGTATATTGTTTTTGTTGACGTATACCTACCTATAATTATTACACAACTTTAGTGTGGGATTTGAGTGCTAAGGTGTATTCTTCTGTACTATCTTGTAGTTGCTTGTGTTGAAATATATGCTTAATACACAGCACCTCTGGGCTAATTCACATCCTGTATAAGGCCAATCGGAAATAAGTTTAGGCCCATCCCTACTATAACTATACACTAGTAGTGCCATCACTCTCTTCTCTTTTTGCACAAAGTACACTAACACCCATAAACTACCTATTAAACCCTTAACCGCCACCCTCCCGCATCACAAATACTATACTCAACCTATTAACCCCTAATCTGCCACCCACATCGCTGAAACTAAAATAAACCTATTAACCCGAAAACCGCTGACCCCCCACATCGCCAACACTAAATAAATATAGTAACCCCCTAAACCACCAGCCCCCCACATCGCCAACACTATAATAAAGTATTAACCCCTAAACCTCCAGCCCCCCACATTGCAACTAATAAACTAAACCTATTAACCCCTAAACCGCCAGCCCCCCATCGTAACTAATAAAATAAACCTATTGACACCTAAACCGCCACCCCCCACATCATACAACACTAAATAAATCTATAAACCCCTAAACCTAGCACCCCCTAACTTTAAATTAAAAGTTACAATATAACTATCTTAAAATAAATAAAACTTACCTGTGAAATAAAAATAAAAAACCTTAAGATTAAACTGTAAATTAACCTAACATAACTATTCAATTAAAATAGAAAAACTACCAATTAAAAAACCTAAGTTACAAATTTAAATAAACCTAAAACTACAAAAAATAAAAAAATCTAATTTTACAAAAAAAACGCTAAAATTACGAAAAATAAAAAACACTGATTACAAAAAATAAAAAACAAAATTATCCAAAATAATAAAAATTCTAATAGCCCTATAAAAACAAAAATGCCCCCCCTCAAAAAAACACCCCCTAGCCTAACAATAAACTACCAATAGCCCTTAAAATGGCCTTTTGTAGGGCATTGCCCTAAGTTAAACAGTTCTTTTACATTAAAAAATTACAAAGTCCTACATAAAAGTAAAAACATACACCCACCCACCCAACCAACTCCCCAAAATAAAAAATTCCAAGCTACCCTTTACCCCAAAAGGGGCATTTGTATGAGCATTGCCCTTTAAAGGGCAT
This sequence comes from Bombina bombina, assembly GCF_027579735.1. Taxonomy (NCBI): domain Eukaryota; kingdom Metazoa; phylum Chordata; class Amphibia; order Anura; family Bombinatoridae; genus Bombina; species Bombina bombina. The sequence continues at coordinate 49,655,456 of NC_069500.1, forward strand.
TCAGCTCTTTTACTGCTCTTTAAATTGGTTCTTTAAATCAGCCAATAGGATTTCAGTAGCTCTCATCCTATTGGCTGATTTAAAAATGTTAGCCAATAGGAATGCAAGGTATCTCATATTAAAATGAGTACCTTACATTCAAGCTTCAGTGTATGGCAGTGACTGTATGAAGAGGATCCTCCACGCTGGATGTCTGCGCCACTGGCGATGATTCTCTGCGCTTCAACAGCTCTGCGACACCGGGATGAAGATAGAAGATGCCGCCTGGTTGAAGACTTCTCGCTACAGAAACTGTGAGTAGATTGTCCGGTGTTAGTGCTAGTTTTTTTGTTTTTTTTGGTCGGAATAGGCATTAAAAGAGCTTAATGGCCTATTAAGGGCAGTACAATAGCTAAATGCCCATACAAATAGCACTTTATGGGCAATGGGTAGTTTAGGATTTTTTATAGACATGTTTTTTTTATTTTGGGGGTTTGGTTGGGTGGGGTTTTTTTACTTTTAGGGGGAACTTTGTATTTTTTTAATGTATAATAGCTGTTTAACGTAGCCCAATCGCCAACAAAAGGCCATTTTAAGGGCTATTGATAGTTTATTGTAAGGTTAGGGGGTGTTTTTATTTGGGGGGCTTTTTGTTTTTTATAGGGTTTTTAGATTAGGTGTAATTTTTATTATTTTGGATACTTTAGTTTTTTTTATTTGTAATCTTAGTGTTTTTTAATTTTTTGTAACGTTAGATTTTTAAAATTTTTTTGTGGTACTAGGTTTATTTAAATTTGTAATTTAGGTTTTTTAGTTGGTATTCTTTTTATTTTATTAGAATGGTTATGTTAGGTTATTTATAGTTTAATCTTACTTTTTTTTATTTCACAGGTAAGTTTTTGCTAATTTCATTTTACTGTTTTTGCTAATTTCATTTTACTGTTTAAATTACTTTAAAGGGACAAGAAATCAATTTTTTTCTTTCATGATTCACATAGACCATTAAATTTTACACAACGTTCCAATTTACTTCTATTATCTAATTTGCTTCATTCTTTTAGTATCCTTGGGTGATCCAATAACATGAGGCATATATGTGCAGCCACCAATCAGCAGTTCCTGAGCCTACATAGGTATCCTTTTCAACAAAAGATCCCTTTAAATGATGTCATATTATTGATTACTTGTATATTATATTCTCAGAATTATCAGAACTACACAATGTAGGGACAGCTGATTTGTCATATAAGGCTCGATTTGATTTGAACCTAAAACAAAAGGGGCCCTTGCGGTCGACATTGTTTCACTACACCTATAAATGACATAAGAATTCAAGATCTCTGCACTCAAAATAGGACACTGCACGATGGCGCATCCTGCCATAAAGAAAAGGTCATAGGCAAGTTTTAGGATGACAATAATGTTGCAGTGTTTAATTGGCCAGGGATTTTGCCACATATAATTGAGAATATTTGGAAGTGCATGAAAAGAGAAATTTGTAAAACTGTTCCTACCACTAAAAGAGAACTCATAGAGATTCTTATTAAGATATGGAACCATAAAAAAATGATACAAATGATGACAGCAAACTATAAAAACACTATGGGGCCAAATTATCATTGTACTAGCGGGCATGTGATCTGATATTGGATCATGTCCGCTGCACATAGATAAATGCTGACAGCATACGCTGTCGGCATTTATCATTGCATCAGCAGTTCTTGTGAACTGCTGGTGCAATGCCGCCCCCTGCAGATTTGCAGCCAATCGGCCGCTAGCAGGGGGTGTCAATCAACCCAATCTTATTTGATCGGGTTGATTTCTGGCGATGTTTGTCCGCCACCTCAGAGCAGGCAGGTGGGTTATGGAGCAGCGGTGTTTAACTTGTGTTTCCGGCGAGAGCGGAGCTTGATAAATATGCCCCTATGCCTCATTGTATAGAGGTACAACTGGCCGCTAAGGGTAGGCATACCAAATATTGATTTTCACTTCATCCTTCTTTTATTTTGATATAATAAAAATTTGGAAAGCAAACTATTTTCTTTATTTCTTAAAGGAATAAGAATATTTATTTTTTTCAGATATCTAAAAAATTACACCATCAGAAAGTACAAGTTAAACACATTTAAATAAACTTACTGTTTTTTATATTCTCATTTATATAGCTATTGGCTCAAACGGCCGCACATAATTGTAGGCTGGATTCAGTGATTATACATTCAATCCTATACACCAATCACGCTGCAGCACTGAAGCACTAATTTTCGTGAAGGAGTGTTTCTTACAAATTCAGCTTTCACGCATGTGCACATAGTTAGTTATGTCATTATATAGCTGCTGTTTATCACAGCTTTTGTTTAATTCCAGTTTTTATTTTTAAAAAATGTAATATAAGCACTGCCAAAATGTAAGCAATAGCTACGGGGATGTTAATATAGTTAATAATTAACATCCATGCTATTGCTTACAATTCTCGGCATGTTGCTGTATCCATGGCCTCTAATTATCAACGTCTGGTGGACCTGATCCGACAGTGCGGATCAGGTCCGCCAGACCTCGCTGAATACGGAAAGCAATACGATCTCCGTATTCAGCATTGCACCAGCTGCTGGTGCAACGCCGTCCCCTGCAGAATCACTGGCCAATCGGCCACCAGCAGGGGTTGTCAATCAACCTGATCGTACTTGATCGGTTTGAATTGCGGCAATGTCTGTTCGCCTGCTCATGGAGTAGCGGTCTTCTGCTGCTTCATAACCGGATAGGGCCTCAAGCTCTATCCGGAGCTTGATAGATAGGCCCCCATATCTCTATATATTGTTCCTCAACAATTAAAAAAAAATATATATTTATATATATATATATATATATATATATATATATATATATATATGTATAGTACTGTGCAAAAGTCTTAGGCCACCATTAGATTTGTTGTTTTAGCAATGGTATAATGACCATGTATAAATATTTATCAGTCTCTATATAAGAATACATCCAGAAAATACAGGATATTTGTATGCAGTATTAAAAACAGAAAGAAATCAGAAAAAATACTTCTATAGGCTAGTATTTTGTGTGACTTCCCCTTACACTTGAGCAATATTAGGAACCTGGCTCTCGTAAACCTAAATAGAATGGAACCCTAATTAATGTCATTGCTAACACCTGTATCTGTCCTACTATTTTATGTCAAAATGACTGCTGTGAAAAAGGTCTATTATACCAGGTTTGTGCAAGGCATGCTTGAGCATTACATACACATGTGATATGAGTTTAATTCATTGGAAGCTTGCTAATAAGACCAACTTTTAATCACATCATTACATTCAAAATGCCAAAGATCACAGATTGTGACAGGCATAAATAATACTTTTGCACCAGAGAGGCCACTCTCAAAAGTAAATCAGCAAACAAACTGGATACTCAAGATGTGATATTCAAGCAGTCGTAAAGAAATGTGAAGAATCAGGAGAGGTCAAGGACGAAAAGTCTTTATGTTTACCACCTCCATTGGAAGTTTATTTCATGAATCCACCACCCTTTCTGTAAAAGATGCCTTGTCACATTTCTCCTGAATCTGTTACCCACTAACTTAATATTATGACCCCTTTATTTGGCTTTTTTTGTGGAAAATGATTTCAGCTTCCACTTTATTAAATCCCTTTATATATTTGAAAGTTTCTATCATGTCACTTCTTTCCATTCTCTTCTTAAAACTATAGATATTTAGATCATAGAGTATTTCTTTGTTGTATATTTTAGACCATTAACCATTTTAATAGCCCTTCTTTGGACAGTTTTTATTTTATATATTTCCTTCTGGAGATATGGATGTGGTGCCCTAGCCCATAGTGCCATAGAGGTATATAGCTACATCCCTACTGATAAGGCATGCAAGCTATAATGTACATATTGGGATAGCTTTACATATATTTGATTCAGAAAATTGTCTAGTATTTTGGAATCAGCGTGATATATTACAGGAAAGTTATTTTCTTGGACACGTACCATTGAGCTAAAATATTAATGTGATAGAGATTTTGTGTTTTACAAAATAGCAATTCCCCGTAAACCTTAAGGGTCCCATGTACTAAGGCAGGTGCGGACTAGGTTCTAAACTTGAATGTATGGTGTATGAACAACGGACACTGTAGTCCGTTGGCCAGATATACTGTATCATTATTTTTTTAATGCTAACCCCTTCTCTCATATGATTGGTGTGAAAAGTACAGGGTGATTTCTATACCCATCTCAGAAGTGGCGGAGAGTTTAAGAAACAGCAAACTTGTGACCATTAATTGTTGCTTTGCGGAAAGCAGTTTCGCAAGAATATCCCCACAAGGACTTATAAGCAGCTTACATGGCTTAGTACATTGAGTCCTATAAAAACTTTATGAAAATAATAAATATAATCACAACTACTTAGTATACCCAGCTTAATTATAACTCCTCTCAAAAAAAGGTAGATATTGTAAAAGATTTGTCAAAGATAATTTATTTGTATCTATTTACAAGCAATACAGTTTACTAAATAAATAAGCCATATAGTTACTAAGTTTAGTATAAAAATTAATTTAAATTTTTTCAGGTTTTCAGTTTATTTATGACTTAAATTATGTTACAAGGCTTTGCTCCTATGTGAATGGGAATGTTTGGCAAATAAAACAATCAACTAAGCACCTCTAAAACCAGTTAAAACATCTTGAACTAACTTCTACAATGACCATCCTGAGGGCTTAAGGACCTCCTCTCAAAGAATTAAGGCCAAAAAACCATACATTTTCTATTTATGTGTTTATTAAGTGGAGAAATTCTTTATGACACTCTGTGGAATTCAACATGAAGTGGAGATGAAGGGGCCGATTTATCAATTGACAAACGGCCCATGATGCCCCTGTCTCCAGCAAGCCTTTAGGCCCGCCGGAAAGAGCAGTTATGAAGCAGCAGTCTTAAGACCACTGTTTCTTAACTAGTTCCCAGCCTCTGAGGCTGCGGACATCAATCCTATATGATCGGGCTGATTGACACCCCCTGCTAGCAGCATTGCACAAGAAGTTCACCAGAACTGCTTGTGCAATGTTGGGGAAAGTCTTGCGCAAACTTGCTGTTTGGCTCGATCGTGTTAGAGAGTGGGGATTGTTTTCGTTTTTCTCTGACATCATCTGGGAGCGTCCATCTTGCTCTCTATGGTGAGTTATGCTGTCCATTTGGCTGCGTGTATGTGGGCGGTATCTGGTTTTCAAATAGCCATTATCAGATCATTATGAGAACACACACACTTTTGAATCGTCATTGAGTATGGATTTTTCTTGAAAGGGGGTAGGTGGTTGCTACATATGATGTGTTTTATTACTAATCACCTGTAGTGATTTTGTGAATAATGAGCTTTAGGGCATGTGTATTTATATTGCAGCCTGACCACTTTATGTTTATGCTGCTTGAGGAAGCAAGTGGATCTTGCGAAACGCGTTCAGCTTATGTTTTAAATTGTACAGCTTATCTTTTTAAGTGTACTTTTGTGTATAACACATTTAATTAAATACTTAAATACTTCTCTGAGTATATCACTTATCAATGCAATCAGCCAATAGGATTGAACTTCAATCATATTGGCTGATCCAATCAGCCAATAGGATTGAGCTTGCATTCTATTGGTTGATTGGAACAGCCAATAGAATGCCAGCTCAATCCTATTGGCTGATTGCATCAGCCAATAGGATTTTTTCTACCTTAATTTCGATTGGGAATCGAAGGGACGCCATCTTGGATGACGTCACTTAAAATGATATTCATTCAGCAACAAGACGTCATTGGGAGAAGAATGCTGCCCGTCTGGAGGACAACTTCTGCCAGATTCGTTGAGGACATCTTGCCGCTTGGATGAAGATGTCTGCCGGTAAGTGAATCTTCATGTGGTTAGTGTTAGGATTTTTTAAGGGTGTATTGGGTGGGTTTATTTTTTAGGTTAGGGCTTTGGGCCTGCAAAAGAGCTAACTGCCATTTTAAGGGCAATGCCCATCCAAATGCCCTTTTCAGGGCAATGGGGAGCTTAGGTTTTTTTAGATAGTAATTTATTTGGGGGGTTGGTTGTGTGGGTGGTGGGTTTTACTGTTGGGGGGGTTGTTTGTATTTTTTTTCCATGTAAAAGAGCTGAATACTTTGGGGCAATGCCCTGCAAAAGGCCCTTTTAAGGGCTATTGATAGTTTAGTTTAGGCTAGTTTTTTATTTTTATTTTTTCTATTAGATTAGGTGTAATTAGTTTAAATATCTGTAATTTGTTTTTATTTTCTGTATTTTTTTGTATTTTAGCTAATTTAATTTAATTTATTTAATTGTTGTTATTTTAATTTATTTTTTTAATTGAAGTGTAAGGTTAGGTATTATTGTAACTTAGGTTAGGTTTTATTTTACAGGTACTTCTGTATTTATTTTAGCTAGGTAGTTATTAAATAGTTAATAACTATTTAGTAACTATTCTACCTAGTTAAAATAAATACAAACTTGCCTGTGAAAGAAAAAATAAACCATAAGTTAGATACAATGTAACTATTAGTTATATTGTAGCTATCTTAGGGTTTATTTTACAGGTAAGTATTTAGTTTTAAATAGGAATAATTTAGTTAATAATATACATTTTTATTTAGATTTATTTAAATAATATTTAGGTTAGGGGGTGTTAGGTTTAGGATTAGACTTAGGTTTAGGGGTTAATACATTTAGAATAATGGTGGCGACATTGGGGGCAGCAGATTAGGGGTTAATAAATGTAATGTAGGTGGTGGCGGTGTAGGGGGAAGGAGATTAGGGGTTAATAACATAATGTAGGTGGCGGTGGGCTCCGAGAGTGGCGGTTTAGGGGTTAATAAGTTTATTTTGTTGCGGCGGGGTCCAGGAGCAGCGGTTTAGGGGTTAATAAGTTTATTTTGTTGCGGCGGGGTCAGGGAGTGGCGGATTAGGGGTTAATTACTTTATTCAAGTTGTGGTGGGCTCTGGGTGCGATGGTTTAGTGGTAAAACAGAATAGTATAATGGCGGTGTTTAGCGACAGTATACCAATAAAGCTTGGAAAAAGCCGAAGAGCAACGAGATCGATGACTGTTAGTTAACAACAGTCCACTGCTCATTGCCCCATACTTGGTCCATGGCTTTTTGACAGCTTTTTTGGTAACTTTGGAGAGCGTATGCAGGTCCGCAGCAGCGATGTTAGGCGATCTTAGGCGAGCGTATTGGTGCCGTTGAATGCAAGTAAGTTGATGGCTTGATGAATAGGCCCCCTAATCTGCTGCCCCCAACTTCGCCGCCACCTACATAATGTTATTAACCCCTAATCTGCTGCCCCTAACATCGCCGCCACCTACCTACACTTATAAGCCCCTAATCTGCCGCTCCCAATGTCGCTGACACTATACTAAAGTTATTAACCCCTAAACCTCTGGCCTCCCACATCACTAACACTACATAAATATATTAACCCCTAAACTTAACCCTAACGTAACCCTAACCCTAACACCCCCTAACTTAAATATAATTAAAATAAATCTAAATAAAACTTACAATTATTACCTAAATAATTTCTATTTAAAACTAAATACAAACTTACCTGTGAAATAAAACCTAAGCTAGCTACAATATAACTAATAGTTATATTGTAGCTATCTTAGGTTTTATTTCTATTTCACAGGTAAGTTTGTATTTATTTTAACTAGGTAGACTATTTAGTAAAAAGTTATTAAATATTTACTAACTACCTAGTTAAAATAAATACAAACTTACCTGTAAAATAAAAATAAAATATTAAAATATTTAGGTTTATTTTAATTATATTTAAGTTAGGGAGTGTTAGGGTTAGGGTTAGGTTTAGGAGTTACTATATTTATGTAGTGTTAGTGATGTGGGAGGCCAGAGGTTTAGGGGTTAATAACTTTAGTATAGTGAAATCAGCCAATAGAATGTGAGCTCAATCCTATTGGCTGATTGCAACAGCCAATAGCATTTTTCCCCTTTAATTCCTATTGGCTGAATTCTATCAGCCTATTGGAATCGAAGGGACGCATTCTTGGATGACATCAATTAAAGGGAAATTTCATTATACAGTGACCATCGGAAGAAGAGGATGCTCCGCGCCGGATATCTTGAAGATAGACCCGATCCACGCCGGATGGATGAAGATAGAAGATGCCATGTGGATGAAGACTTCTGCCCACTTGGATGAAGACTTCTGCCCACTTGGATGAAGACTTCAGCCCGCTTGGATTAAGACTTCTGCCGGCTTCGATGAGGACTTCTGCCTGCTTGGATGAAGACTTCTGCCGCCTGGATGAGGATGGATGTCCAGTCTTCGAAAACTGTACATGGATCGTGGGGGGTTAGTGTTAGGTTTTTTAAGGCCTTATTTGGTGGGTTTTATTTTTAGCTTAGGGTTTGGGCACTGTAAAAGAGCTAAATGCCCTTTTAAGGACAATGCCCATCCAAATGCCCTTTTCAGGGCAATGGTTAGCTTAGGTTTATTTAGATATAATTTTATTTGGGGGGTTTGTTATGTGGGTGGTGGGTTTTACTGTTTTGGGGTTGTTTGTATTTTTTTTACAGGCAATGCCCTGTAAAAAGCCCTTTTAAGGGCTATTGGCATTTTAGTGTAGGCTAGGTTTTTTTTATTTTATTTTGGGTGGGCTTTTTTATCTTGATAGGGCTATTAGATTTACATACAGAAAACCTGGCACATACATTGTGTGGGTGCTGATTTAGGGTCCCAGGAAGGGGGAGACCTTGACGTGGTCCTGGGTTTGATCCTTTGGCACCAAATATAACTGGCTTCCCCCAGTTTTGCTTTGAAACATTACTGTGTATCTGCTGGCGAGTCCCAGGTTTTCAGTGTTTTGTGTTGATAATGTTTGTAATACTTCCCTACTGGCCTGTCACCCAGGCTGCTCAGGGGTTAACTGCCTGGGTTGCTGGGAACTGTGCAGCTGTCTGTCAGTGTTCAGGGCTGTGGAGTTTACAGTGTCTTGGGAGGTGTACCCAGTCCAGTCTGTGAGTGCAGTCCATTCCTGTGTTTTATATTTACATAGGGGAGATTACAAAAGCCTGTGTCACCCTGGGAGGTTCCCAGTTGGTTTGTTTGAAAGCATGCATTGTGTGGGTGCTGGTTTCGGGTCCCAGGAAGGGGAAGACCTTGACGTGGTCCTGGGCTTGATCCTTTGGCGTCAAATGTAACTGACTTCCCCCAGTTTTGCTTTTAAACATTACTGTGTATGTGCTGGTGAGTGCCAGGTTTTATATATATATTTATATATTTATATATTTATATTTTTATATATATATATATATATATATATATATATATATATATTTATATATTTATATTTTTATATATATATATATATATATATATATATCTTTCTATCTATATATCTATATATATATTACATTTACTTGTTCAACAAATATAAGAAAAAGAAAAAATCCTTGAATCTTCTACTTATTGTAGGTAATATTTTAATATCCTGTGTTCTTGCTAAACCAGAAAAAGCATGGAAGGGACATGCATTTTGATACCTTCCAACTATATTTAAATACATATTCTAATATTTACTTGCCATTTTATAAAAAGTAAACTGTTTTACACCATTTAGTATAATGCAATGCGCTACTGTTGATAGATGACCAGCATTGTCATAACTTGTTTCTAATAAGTTATTAACATGGTCAGTGACTTGCTACGCATAATATCACAGATAGCTAACTAAAAATGCAAACACGGAGCTTGTCCCTTTGAGGGGGTGATTGTGCCCTTCATTTAATTTCAGTTTGCCATGGTTAATTTATTTTAAACAACTCAAGTGTAAGACATGACAAAATTTGTAGAGCTCTGTAATAATTATGCTGTCAATCATTTTGTGTTGTCAGCACTATGCTTTGAGCAAAGCCAATTTACAGATCTCTAGGCCTTTTAGAAATAACTCTGGATGTTTCTCTCTGATTAAACCTGCCAAAATATATTTCAAAGAATAAATTAAGAAAAAAAAAACAAAATAAAAAAAATTGATAACCTTAATATGCATGTAACAGCAAATTTAAAATCCTCTAAGTTTTGTTAACAATTATTTATACTTTAGGGATTTATTAAATAAAGACTGTATTTCTATTTAGCTAGACACCTAAAATGATGGAATGTTACTTTTTGTAATAGAAATATAAAAAAAAAATGATGTAATTATCCAATAGAGAAAATTAGATTTACTAATCAAGCAGTACACACACATAAATACAAAAGTTTACACAATGTTACTGTATGGGATCACATTCAGTCAAATCTGACAAATCAGTCACATCCCAGGAATACACAATATGGGGCTGATTTATTAAGGCCCGTATTCCGCTGTTTTCAGCTGTTTCAACGCGAGCCTTCAGGCTCGCTGGAAACAGGAGTTATAAAGCAGCAGTCTTAAGACCCCTGCTTCTTAACTCATCCACCTCCTCTGAGGCGCAGACAGCAATCCACCAATCGGATACGAATGTGCAGGCTACGAGCATGCAGGGGCTGCATTGTACAAGCATTTCACGAGAAATGCTTGTGCAATGATAAATAACGACAGCGTATGCTGTCGGCATTTATCGATGTGCGGCAGACATGATCCGCCACAGCGGATCATGTCTACCCACACAATGGTAAATCAGCCCCTATGGGTTCAATACAGTTCAATTCTTGATAAACACTGGTAAGTTCTTCCTATGTGGTGGGGAAATTTAAATTGTCATTTATTAAGACAGTAGAATAAAACACTAATTAAAGGTAGATTGTATTACATTTTTTCAACTTAAATATTTTTGCAATTATTCATTTTACCAGCTGAAGTGCATTAAGATGTTTCAAATAGCTAATTTACCTTTGTTTTGTTATTGAAATAGCTGTTTTTGCTTTTTGAAACCATGACATATACTGAAAATGTAATTATTGCAGTATTGGCTATTGAAAAGCAAGAGAAACAAGGTGCAGCAGAAATCCATTTTCCTATCGGTGGAATAGGAGTAGAAGAGGGCTCAGCTGATTTGAAATGGTTCTCCTGTAACAGCATCTTATCAGCTGCTTGCATGAGTACATTGTCCCTTTAATTATAACTATCAGTCCTTAGGGAACTAATGTTATCCCCCATCAATATTTCTTTTCACACCATGGGACAAGAGTTTTGAAAAAAACTGAGGAATTGCTAAACCAATAAATACATAGAAACATAGTAAAATAGAATTTGATACTAGATAAGAACCAAAAGGCCAATCAATTCTTCACTACATATAACTTAAAGAAGAAGTGAAGCCCAAACAACATTTAGCCCAGCTCATTAAAAGAAGGGAACAAAATCCAAATTGAATTGTAAGAAAATTCATGTTTATGTGATTGCATATATGGGTTTAGGTCACAAACATTTTCAGCAGAGGGAATATATTTGATTTCACATGATTACTTTATATAATATATATTGTGCGTGTATATATATATATATATATATATATATTTATATATTTACTCCAATCTTCACTATTTATATATATATATACACACACACATAGAAAGTATGGCACTCTCTTGCAATCACAGCGCTACAATAAAAGCAAAATGGAAGAGTTAGTTACAGCATTTCACTAAATATGGTGATAGGGCCAAGATCTCTTCCTACCTGGGCCCCTAACCTACAGTCGCACAATGCATGCCTTTAAGCAGACACACTAAGATACAAACAAGGGTGACACAGGCCCTTTGTAATTTCCGTAGACACATACAAAACAAGGAAATGGACTGCTTTCTCAAACCAGACTGGGTACACATCCTATGACTCTGCAAAACTCACAGCCCTGGATGCTCAGTCTCACCAGCACTCACAGAAAGCTGCATAGGTTTCAGTGACGTGGGCAGATAACCCCAACCAAGCTTGGGTGCAAAGCCCATAGGGAAAATTTACAAAAGAAAATGATTAACACAACACATAGCACACAGCAAGATTTAAAGCAAAATGGGAGAGTTAGTTTCAGCATTTAGCCAAATGGTGATAGGCGCAGGACCACGTTAAGGTCTCTCCCTCCCCGGTCCCTAAACTACAGCCACATGCATTCAACTAAGGGATCGCTATACAATTTATGGCAACATTTTGGGCTCCATTTATTAAATGCATTTACCATGGCACAGAAACAATGCACACAATCTTCAGCTCTCTAAACTTGAATACTAGTGCACAGGCCCTCACAGGATATGTGCGTATGCTGCAGAAAAACACTAATTACTTTTACTAAAAGCATTTTTTGCTAATGGAATTATATTGCAAAAATGCTTCCATTTCAAACTGAAATGCACCCATGCACATTTCAATTTTGACCTTTCTATCCCTTTAATGATTCTGTTATGATATATGGAAAAAATGGGAAAAAAAATGTCATTTATAAAATCCCCTTATTGCTAATAAGAAGCAGCAATATTATCTAAACATATACAAAGCCAACAAGGACAGTGTAACTTATTAAACATATTTGTCTGAATTAACTATGGACTTCAATAAAAATAAGCAAATATATAACTGGAACCTATTGTAATTATTTCAGTCTTGCAGTTTTTTTTTTTTCATAACTATGCAATGTTTGTTCACAACACTCATTTTCATATAATTGTGTAGGATAAGCATACTGTATTAAAGGGATATTGTGGAGTGCAAGTGTTATATGTCAAGGGAAGTCTCAAAGGTGTATTTATATGTGAATATATTTGTATGCAAATATGAATATATATTTATATGTGTACATATATATGTGCATACATACATACATATATACACATATATACATACACACATACAAATATATACACATATGTACATACACACATACAAATATATACACATATGTACATACACACATACAAATATATACACATATGTACATACACACATACAAATATATACACATATGTACACACCTTTGAGCCCTTCCCAGTCAAACACCTAGACATATAAAATATCCCTTTTAAACAACGTGAATATGTTTTTTTTATAGAATTTTTTTTAATACCTTTGTTTTTTACTTAGAAGAAAATGTTATTTTTATTTTTAAATCTATCTGTCTATGTATCTATCTCTATATATCTATATCTATATATATCCATATAGATCTTTAGCATTATATAAATATATATTTTCTTCTAAATGAAGCACAAAGGTATTTAAAGTATTTGTTAGCGCACTTTCAGCTTTAGTTAGCCTAGCACATCTATGGGTTAGCTAGCAAGTAAAAAAAGAACCGGCTTTTGTAGTGCATACCATAGAAATCTATGTTGAAAGTGAGCTATGAAGTAAACACTCTTTGCAATATACTTTCATTAGTTATTTTGTCCTCTTTTCCACAAATTTAACTCTTTTCTGGAATAAAACAATTCAGCTGCCATTTTGAAACTATGTTTCCATTACCTATCTTTTCTGCTGAGACTAATTAGAGGCATATATAAAAGAGAGTATGCAAACAAATGTTGTGTGTAAATCAGGTTATTCTTTTATTTACTAGTTTATCTGTCTCTAGTTGTCCTCAACAGGAGAGATAGTTAAGAGGAAAACTAGATTTTGAAAATGGCAGAATTCCATTACTTTATAGAAACATTTCTTTATAGAAAATAACCCTTTACACTTATATCTTCACTTTTTAAACAATTAATATAATATTAAAAAAATGAGGGGGAACTTCCGGGCGGCGGCAATGACAGGTCGCATTTCAGTTAGCTGCCACAGACCTACAGATTAATCTTGCAAATATCTGTTTCCACATCTGACATCGAGCTGAAACACATACAAATTTTGATGCAGATAACAAAGCTCAACTGAATGCAGCAAAAATTTACTAATTTACTTGCAATTACTATATACCGGAGACTACACAAGGTTGCGGCCTCCTATCTAACCCCCCGGCAGAGGGTCCTTAGATCTCCGTCGTTACTAAGGGCTGTGAGAGTGAACCCTTTCTTTGCTTTTATTCTATATACACCCGCCATCAATATCTATCTGAAGTGCTGAAGAGATGGCAGATTTACTCTTACAGGCGATCAGTGATATGCTAGACACATACCAAACGGCTTTCACCGAAGCCATGTATGCAGCTTTTCACCCCAATCCACTGGGCGAGAAACCTATATATGCACCCAACGGGTATGGGGGTGGCGGTGCTTTGGGGCCCCGGCATCAGCCGCCTACCTCCCTGGCTGTCAATAGAGACTTGGACACTAACTACCTGCTCAGAGGCGGGAGTGAGAAGCTTCCTGTGTTGGAATTGGGGGATAGCAGCGTAACTACCATACTTGTAGAGGGAAAGTCTACAGCAGTGAGCCTAGATGATGAAAGTGAATCTTTTGGCGCAATACCCGCAATACTAATTGCTTCAGGACATTGCAGGGTTAGCGCCCCATCACAGCCCCTGCCGAGACCTACCGGAACCCAGGAACCGTTGGACTTAGCAGAAAGGAAGCAACCACACCAAGTGAGCTCCATACAGCTATCGTCAGGGAGGTACCTGAATTTCACCGCCATGGCACGCACTGACAAAAGGCACCTACCCTTATCACTACAGCCCTTCAGAATTCCTGGGAGTCTTAACAGAGGTGAGCTGGACATTATAACTACCGCATCCCTCTTACTATACCTCCTCTGGGTCACCACACTGAACTTTCTCACCTGCGCGGGATGCCGATCCCTGCCCTATAGATATGGAGTGGGGTAGCTATGCGATGATAACATGAGGACTGTCATACAATTACCGGACCCTAATGTTTTTCACCATCTATACCTTACACTGCTAGCATATGATCTCTCTTCATAAAAGACAGAGCTTCCCCCTCACTTTACTTGCTGTGTTTTGAAGGTTACTATCAGAGACAAATTACAACTGTTTATTATTGCACATCGATTGTATCCCAGATCTCAGTGCATCTGTTAGTCTTGCAGGAACTATTATGCATTATTTGAGATGCCCGCTTTCACTATAAAATAATCTTTCAAGGGGTACCCGACACCCTGCTGCGCAGCCTGCGGCCGAGGCAGGGCGGCATACTGTGTGTTGGGGCTTCAATATGCACTCACATTGCTTGTCTGGGATATGCGATACCACTATTTCCTACACTGCTTTACCTAATAAGATAAAAGTTTATTGCTATCATTTTTGCCAACTTTGTGCTATAATATATAATCTCTAGCTGACCTGTTTAATGCATGACATGTTTGTTAGTTTAGTATTAAGCTCTGGAAGACCAGGGATAACATACTAGAGGGCTCAGAATAAGCCTCCAATAGCAATATAGTAATCATATAAGATTCTAAGTGATATAGCTTGGAAAACTTTATATATAACAGTGGGTAACTACTCTTAAGAAGGGAGCAGGCCTGGCCATACTTCTAATAGATCATAGGCTCATACCTACAATTCAGATTCATATTACCTACAGCCTATATTATTACCTGGCCCAACTCCTATACTTCAGTACCTTCCCCACATAGTAAGAGATGAGGAGATCCTGTCCTATTCACAACGTTTTACCACACTCTTGTTAGAAGTCCGCATAGCTGTTAAGTTTTTTATGCATATTAAGTTTGTAATGAGCAGTAGATGTTAAATATCTGCCTGGTAATGTGGAAACTGGCTTCCCCCCTCCTAATACTGGCTGGACATGTACAGCAGATATCTGAAATACCTTGTACATGAAGATCACTGGCGGGTGCCCTGATTAACTATATGTATTCCATATTATACACACTTAACACGCACAAAGCTTCTCACAATGTTAACCTTGTGTATACCAAATATCCTAAATCTATGTGTGACTTTGTCAAACTTATAACGCTACACTACCCAGTATTCCTATATGAGTCACTATTAAATTTATATAAAAGAGGTTCTCACTTAGAGATCCAAGAGTGGTCTCTTCACTAGACATAGCCCCCTATCTATGCTCCTGTATATATGGATGAGGTCCAAGAGTGGCCTCCTTTTTCAACTAGGAGGCACACAGACTATTAGGCATAACTCTTGAACAGTTTGCTTTTGCATTTTCCTTTTAGAAATGTATAATGGTGTCGCGCAGAATTGTACAATATGTTCCCTACAGTTTCCTATCACTGTGTTTGTTTTTCACATTTCATGTATGCCTTACTCAGAACCTCAATAAAAAGATTAAAAAAAAAAAAATGACATCTTTGCTTTGAATACTTCCTTGTATCTTTTATTTATCTATTAATTTATTTTGCTTTAAATTTTCAATTTTAAGACTATTGAAAACCCCTTATACAAAGGGTATATCAAACATCTCTCCCTATAGGGAAAAATGAAAAATATGGTGCAATGAAAAAAAGATATGTATGTTTTCTTGAATTTACCAGTATCCAATCTCATTTTAAAATATATTCATGAACCCAAATGCAAAATACCAATTAACACTTAAATAAATTCAGTCTATGCATCATCTCTGCAACATCAAATTTGCTATTGAATTTTTTAGCATATAAGCAATATAATTTAGACGGAATGGCAATTTACAAGAAAGCTAGACATTTTCCTCATGAAAGGATGGGTCTCCACCTGCTAAATAACACAGTGACAAAGTGACTTGTATGAAATATTGCCTTTCGGTGTCTCAGAAATAGATTAATGCATGTTTATGGTGACTTCATGATGCGTCAGAGGTATGTAACTGAGATTTCCCAGCTGGTGTTACTTGATTTCACATTCAGAAGCATGTGCATTTTATTCAAAGCCTATTTGCAATCTAGATGGACTGAAAGTAGACGGATGAATGTAATATGATATCTCAGCAAAGAGCATGAATGAGAGAAAAAAAACATAAACGCATAAATACTAAATTAATCATATGACCCTAAAATATTTTAGTGTTTTAAACCAACCTTTGGTGGTCCAATGGCAAATTTTTATTTTGGAATGTTCTCAAGAAAATGAAAATGTCAGCCCACTCAGTATTTCCTTATTTCCAGTTTTGTATTATAATTGTATACCTTTAATATTTTTCTCATCTAAATGAATAGCTATTATCTTTTTCCTGCCAGCTATACACTTAGGTCAAGATTACGAGTGACACGCTAACTGTTGTGCTCAAGGGATAGGGGGCTTATCGTGGCTCTTATGCGCGTTGGAAGAAGCTTGCGTATTACAAGTTGAAAGTAAACACGTTTGCTGAAGCGCAATTGAATTTAACATGCTACGGGTTAGTGTGATTTCAGATCTCTGGTTAACTGTTACGTTTGAATAGAAGTTGCACAAAACACATACAAAATACATTTAAAAGTACAGGTACAAAGATAACAACACTGTCTGATAAAAATTATTTAAAACAAAAATTGCAATAAAAAGTTATAAAAGCTCAAAGTTATGAGGTGTTAGAAAAAAAGCATGCAAAGGGCTTTGACATAGAGATACAATACATATACATGTCTAAATATGTAAATATACTGTATGTATATATTTGTATATATGTGTGTACATATGTATTTATGTATTTATATGTGTATATAAGTATTTACAGGAATATGTACCCATATAATTACATAAATACTTATGCATACATATATAGAAATATACAGAGAGTGCAGAATTATTAGGCAAATGAGTATTTTGACCACATCATCCTCTTTATGCATGTTGTCTTACTCCAAGCTGTATAGGCTTGAAAGCCTACTACCAATTAAGCATATTAGGTGATGTGCATCTCTGTAATGAGAAGGGGTGTGGTCTAATGACATCAACACCCTATATCAGGTGTGCATAATTATTAGGCAACTTCCTTTCCTTTGGCAAAATGGGTCAAAATAAGGACTTGACAGGCTCAGAAAAGTAAAAAATAGTGAGATATCTTGCAGAGGGATGCAGCACTCTTAAAATTGCAAAGCTTCTGAAGCGTGATCATCGAACAATCAAGCGTTTCATTCAAAATAGTCAACAGGGTCGCAAGAAGCGTGTGGAAAAACCAAGGCGCAAAATAACTGCCCATGAACTGAGAAAAGTCAAGCGTGCAGCTGCCAAGATGCCACTTGCCACCAGTTTGGCCATATTTCAGAGCTGCAACATCACTGGAGTGCCCAAAAGCACAAGGTGTGCAATACTCAGAGACATGGCCAAGGTAAGAAAGGCTGAAAGATGACCACCACTGAACAAGACACACAAGCTGAAACGTCAAGACTGGGCCAAGAAATATCTCAAGACTGATTTTTCTAAGGTTTTATGGACTGATGAAATGAGAGTGAGTCTTGCTGGGCCAGATGGATGGGCCCGTGGCTGGATTGGTAAAGGGCAGAGAGCTCCAGTCCGACTCAGACGCCAGCAAGGTGGAGGTGGAGTACTGGTTTGGGCTGGTATCATCAAAGATGAGCTTGTGTGGCCTTTTCAGGTTGAGGATGGAGTCAAGCTCAACTCCCAGTCCTACTGCCAGTTTCTGGAAGACACCTTCTTCAAGCAGTGGTACAGGAAGAAGTCTGCATCCTTCAAGAAAAACATGATTTTCATGCAGGACAATGCTCCATCACACGCGTCTAAGTACTCCACAGCGTGGCTGGCAAGAAAGGGTATAAAAGAAGAAAATCTAATGACATGGCCTCCTTGTTCACCTGATCTGAACCCCATTGAGAACCTGTGGTCCATCATCAAATGTGAGATTTACAAGGAGGGAAAACAGTACACCTCTCTGAACAGTGTCTGGGAGGCTGTGGTTGCTGCTGCACGCAATGTTGATGGTGAACACATCAAAACACTGACAGAATCCATGGATGGCAGGCTTTTGAGTGTCCTTGCAAAGAAAGGTGGCTATATTGGTCACTGATTTTTTGTTTTGTTTATGAATGTCAGAAATGTATATTTGTGAATGTTGAGATGTTATATTGGTTTCACTGGTAAAAATAAATAATTGAAATGGGTATATATTTGTTTTTTGTTAAGTTGCCTAATAATTATGCACAGTAATAGTCACCTGCACACACAGATATCCCCCTAAAATAGCTATAACTAAAAACAAACTAAAAACTACTTCCAAAACTATTCAGCTTTGATATTAATGAGTTTTTTGGGTTCATTGAGAACATGGTTGTTGTTCAATAATAAAATTAATCCTCAAAAATACAACTTGCCTAATAATTCTGCACATCCCTTGCAGTTAAGTAGCTGAAAACAAAAATACATATTTATGCAATATTCATATTTAATAATGTGTTTAACTATGTATGTACTGTAAATACTTCACATTCCAATGTTCTGCACTTAGAGGAATGTGTTCTTATTATATATATATATATATATATATATATATATATATATACTGTATATATATATATATATATATATATATATATATATATATATTACCAATATATATATATATATATATATATATATATATATATATATATATATATATATATATATATATATATATATATATGTATTTAAGAATAAATAGAACATATTCTATGTGAAAAACAGAATGCGACATATTAATAATTCCTATCAGGTTAGCGCACTTGGTTAAACGATATCAGGTTTGTATGACTTGTAGGGTGTTTAATTTTTACTTTTCAAGCTCCATTGAAGTCTATAGGGGAATACGTTTGGCTTTTTGTGCATGTTGGGTTAGCGCCCGTGTGAAAACATTTTACTTTTAACTTGTAATATTCATACTACCCGACGTGCAAAAAACTTACTTCTAGTGGGGTTAAATGGTGAGTAGGAGCACAAAATACCGCTCCACTCATAATCTAGCCCGGAATCTTTGTATTTAACATCATAATAGCTCAATGTAAAATTAAATTAAATGTTGCATAGACAATATCAATATTTTCATGGGCTCTTAACTAAACGACAAACCATGAACATTTAAAATAGGCTCCTTTTGTTAGATTAATATTTTATTTGTGTTATTATTTTAAAATAATGGTAAAGATTCTACAATAAGCAGAATTAAATTGAGGGTACAATTTATTTTATGCCCATAGTTTATTCTTAAATAAATATCAACTTACCTGCAAAGCTTTTAACACATTTCCCCTGCATATAAACTTGAGCTAAATTACTTTCTTTGCAAGGTCCAATATTAAAGTTATAATATTAATAACAATGAAAAATGAAAAGAAAAAACTAATTTTTCGGTGTCATTCACACAAGGGGGTCTATTTATTAAACCCCGGGGAGACATAATTCGCTATACTGAATCATGCTCGCCCTGCATACGCTGTCGGCATTTAACATTGCACAAGCATTTTGCAAGAAATACTGCATACACATACTATGTGACAGCCATCAGCCAATCACAAATGTATATACGCTTATTCTGTGAATTCTTGCACATGCTCAGTAGGAGCTGGTGACTCAAAAAGTTTAAATATAAAAAGACTGTGCACATTTTGCTAATGGAAGTAAATTGGAAAGTTGTTTAAAATTGCCTGCTCTATCTGAATAATGAAAGATTAATTTTGACTTGAGTGTCCCTTTAATTCCTTTGCTACATATATCACTCACAGAGTAATAATTTAATCTAATTTCTTCCAGTAATAAACAAAAGATGGATTTATCTTTACAACATGTGAAATGCACAAAATATTATATGTAAATGCTTATAATTTTCTACTGAATAAACTGTAGTGGTTTTCAGATCATAATTCATTTGTTGAAAGTAGTTCTAAATTTGATCGACATATTCCTCATATAGTGATATTATCTCTTTTGACTTTTGTATATTCAAATTTCTTTAAAGATTTGTAATCTGTACCAATTCATAATGGAAAGCAGAATGTGTATGAAGTTGGTCTTTTTGATCCTCTCCATATATTGTTTTAGAGCATGATTAATTAGACATATTTCCAATATGGAATAGATTATCTGCTGAAAAACCTATAAAGAAAAAATGAAGTTGTTATTATTTCTTTTTTTTTGTTTGTTTGTTTTTTTCCTTTTTCTTTTTCTTTTTTTTTTCCTTTCTTTTTTTCTTTTCTCCTCTTTCTTTCCTTTTTTTTCTTTTTTTCTCTTTCAATAATTTTTATTGAGGTTGACAAGAAAACAAAGAATATCAAGCGTGATTAATTACAACAATCATATACGTATACAAAGAAAACCTAGCAAACAAGCTGCTACAACATAACAAATCTGTTACATCACAAATATGCGAAAAAATACAGTAAATAAACCTCACATTTTCTATTTTAGTTACATAAAGAGGAAAATTTTGAACCTTACATTTTCAAAAATAAGATTAAGAAATAATCATTACACAAAAATACAATAGCCTTTAAAGAAAAAAAAAAAAAAAAAAAAAAGAAAGAAAACCACGTAAATTATTACAAAGACATGCTTATTACTAAAGGCTCTTAGAATACGTGAGATCTTTCACTCACTTGACCTTCCTTCTCACCTATCTAATAATATAACAAGGATCAAATAACAAAACAAAACAAAACAACAAAGAGAAAAAAAATAAAAAAAAATAAAGGGGGAAAAGTTGGGAATAACTCTCTCTCAGTCCCCACCAAAAGGTATCTTGGTTAATAATATCCGTCTCTACTCCAGAGTATAATTGTTGATAATAGGCAAAAAATGCCTCCATAATCCCCTTAGTCTCCGTATATCTTCCCTTTTCAGTTTGAATCGCGGGAATAATATTTTTCTTTTTTCTAACCTTAGTGAGCCTAGCTAGATGTTTAGCGGAGGAGCCGTGCAATCCTTTAAATTGGAGATTTATTCTTGCTTCCTCCTCTAAAAGTTTTTGTTTTAAGAACAAGTCTCTTTCCTTCCTATTATCTTGATATTTTTTCCAGTTTCCCGAAGTACGCCTTAAACAATATTTTCTATATGAGTTCCTAATTTTACTCATGATTTGGATTTCCCATGCTTTACTCTTTTTCTTTGCTATACTAATATATGATTGTATTTCTCCCCGCATTACAGCTTTAAAAGCTTCCCAAAAAATTTCCGGTTTATTAGCATAGCTTATATTGTCAGAATAGTATCGTTGCCAGAGGGATCTCAAGAAATTAACAAATTTAGGGTTAGTGTGCAAATATCGGGGGAAATAAAAACTAGGCGTTTGTATCCTATTCTTTAGCCCAAAAGGAAATGACAAAGAGATAATTGCATGGTCTGAGATAATGATATCCCCAATTCCTGTCCCTAATTTCTGACTGGCTAAATTCTCCGTAATTAAAAGTAGGTCAATTCTCGAAAAAGTGCAGTGTGCTTTGGATTCGCAAGAAAATACCTGTTTATCTGGGTTTTTTAGACGCCATATATCCACTAATTTTAGCTTTGTACAAAATTGTGATAAATATTTTGCATTCTTTTCATAGGCTAATCTATTTTTATTAGAAAGTCTATCTAGTGCCGGACATAGGGTAGCATTAAAATCCCCCCCTAGAATTAAGTTGTCAGCACTAAAGGGAAATAATTTGATTTTTATTTTCTCCCAGAATTCTCTAGAAAACTTATTTGGGGCGTATATATTACAAATTATAAATTTAATATTCTTTATGAACACATGGATAATGATGTATCTTGCAGCCGGATCTATTTCTACTTTATCTATTTTATATTCTAACTCTTTATGGAAAAGGATAGCAACCCCACATTTTCTAGCACGACCAGTCGTAGAGACTACTTCCCCTACCCATTTTATCTTCAGTTTAGCCGCTTCATGCTCATTAAGATGTGCCTCCTGAAGGAGAACAATATCTGGTTTATAGCTAGCTAAAGTTTTAATAATCAATTTGCATCTAAAATCCGGCTAATTAGCCATTTTACAAGAAACAAACCACTCGGGGTGGATCGCGAGCAGGGACGGGGGAGGTAGGGGGGGCAGCGGCGGAGAGGGGCGAGAGAGAGAAAAAGGGAGACAGAAAAAAAAAAAGGGAGAGAAAAAAAAAAAAAAAAAGGGGGGGGGGAGGGGGAGGAGGGGAAGACACAACACAAGAAAAAAAAAATAACAGCCTCACTACTTCTATTAACATTTGGCCCTTATTATTTGGGAGAGAGAACCACAACTCTGCATAAGACAATCTTACCATTGTATAAAAACTAAACCTTTACCCTGTCTCTATACATTTTTTAACATCTGCCACCTCTTCAAAAGAATATTTAATACCTTTGTCCTCAATGATTATACATGCTGGATATACCAGGCGAGCCTTGACCCCTTTATTTATCAACTGCGAACAATATGGGGCCATTAATTTTCTTTTAGCAGATGTCTCATATGAAAAGTCCTGAAACAACAGAATCCGATTCTTTCCAAAGATAGGAGGATCATTATTTTTAAAAAGTTTCAATATTTCAACTTTATCTTGAAATTTTAGTAATTTAAAAATACAGATTCTGTTCCTCGTGACTCCATCCGAGGAGGATTTCTTTTGGCCCAATCTATGTGCTCGTTCTATCGCCAGGGGTAACAACTCAGGGGCTATCCCTAACGTTTGTGGTAATGTAATTGAGGTGGATTTCAGCAAATCCTCAAATTCTGGTGTTTCTGGGAGACCCACTATCCTAATATTGTTACGCCTGGAGCGATCCTCCAGATCCTCCAGGCGTGACTGCATACTTTTAATTTTAGCATCCTGTTTCTGAATTAAGTCTCCATGAATATGAGTTATATCTTCTACCTCAGAGATTCTTGTCTCAGCCTCAGTTAGTCTGTTTGAAAACTGCCTGATTTCAGAAGACAATGAAACTAATTCAGCAGAGATAGTCCCTAGTTCTTTCTTGATTACTTCAAACTGTGGGGAGAATATCTCTGTTAACTGTGAAATCAGTGTATGTGAATCAGCAGACATTTTACTAATTTCTGATGAGCTATCTAAACTGGTATCTGATATTTTACTTTCTTTATCTTTTACTTTTACAGGCATTTTGGGTGAATTAGATTTCACCTGAATGATAAATCTATCCATAAAGGATAGAACTGACAACAAAAAAAAGAATCAATTGCACTTTAAAGTGAAAACCAAAAAAAAAGAAAAAAAACAAAAAGCAAAATCCAACTTTAAGTAAGCATCACAAAACCCCCCTCCCAACCTTCCCCCTTCTATATATGTTTCCAAACTTAGGCCTAGATTTGGAGTTTGGCGGTAAAAGGGCTGTTAACGCTCCGCGGGCTTTTTTCTGGCCGCACCATAAAATTAACTCTGGTATCGAGAGTTCAAACAAATGCTGCGTTAGGCTCCAAAAAAGGAGCGTAGAGCATTTATTACCGCAAATGCAACTCTCGATACCAGCGGTGCTTACGGACGCGGCCAGCCTCAAAAACGTGCTCGTGCACGATTCCCCCATAGGAAACAATGGGACTGTTTGAGCTGAAAAAAAACCTAACACCTGCAAAAAAGCAGCGTTCAGCTCCTAACGCAGCCCCATTGTTTCCTATGGGGAAACACTTCCTACGTCTGCACCTAACACTCTAACATGTACCCCGAGTCTAAACACCCCTAGCCTTACACTTATTAACCCCTAATCTGCCGCCCCCGCTATCGCTGACACCTGCATATTTTTTTTAACCCCTAATCTGCCGCTCCGTAAACCGCCGCAACCTACGTTATCCCTATGTACCCCTAATCTGCTGCCCTAACATCGCCGACCCCTATATTATATTTATTAACCCCTAATCTGCCCCCCTCAACGTCGCAGACACCTGCCTACACTTATTAACCCCTAATCTGCCGAGCGGACCTGAGCGCTTCTATAATAAAGTTATTAACCCCTAATCCGCCTCACTAACCCTATCATAAATAGTATTAACCCCTAATCTGCCCTCCCTAACATCGCCGACACCTACCTTCAATTATTAACCCCTAATCTTCCGAGCGGAGCTCACCGCTATTCTAATAAATGTATTAACCCCTAAAGCTAAGTCTAACCCTAACACTAACACCCCCCTAAGTTAAATATAATTTAAATCTAACGAAATTAATTAACTCTTATTAAATAAATGATTCCTATTTAAAGCTAAATACTTACCTGTAAAATAAATCCTAATATAGCTACAATATAAATTATAATTACATTGTAGCTATTTTAGGATTAATATTTATTTTACAGGCAACTTTGTAATTATTTTAACTAGGTACAATAGCTATTAAATAGTTAAGAACTATTTAATAGCTACCTAGTTAAAATAATAACAAATTTACCTGTAAAATAAATCCTAACCTAAGATATAATTAAACCTAACACTACCCTATCAATAAAATAATTAAATAAACTACCTACAATTACCTACAATTAACCTAACACTACACTATCAATAAATTAATTAAACACAATTGCTACAAATAAATACAATTAAATAAACTAGCTAAAGTACAAAAAATAAAAAAGAACTAAGTTACAAAAAATAAAAAAATATTTACAAACATAAGAAAAATATTACAACAATTTTAAACTAATTACACCTACTCTAAGCCCCCTAATAAAATAACAAAGCCCCCCAAAATAAAAAATTCCCTACCCTATTCTAAATTAAAAAAGTTACAAGCTCTTTTACCTTACCAGCCCTGAACAGGGCCCTTTGCGGGGCATGCCCCAAGAATTTCAGCTCTTTTGCCTGTAAAAGAATAAATACAATACCCCCCCCCCCAACATTACAACCCACCACCCACATACCCCTAATCTAACCCAAACCCCCCTTAAATAAACCTAACACTAAGCCCCTGAAGATCTTCCTACCTTGTCTTCACCATACCAGGTTCACCGATCCGTCCTGGCTCCAAGATCTTCATCCAACCCAAGCGGGGGTTGGCGATCCATCATCCGGTGCTGAAGAGGTCCAGAAGAGGCTCCAAAGTCTTCCTCCTATCCGGCAAGAAGAGGACATCCGGACCGGCAAACATCTTCTCCAAGCGGCATCTTCGATCTTCTTCCATCCGGTGCGGAGCGGGTCCATCTTGAAGCAGGCGACGCGGATCCATCCTCTTCTTCCGTTGTCTCCCGACGAATGACGGTTCCTTTAAGGGACGTCATCCAAGATGGCGTCCCTCGAATTCCGATTGGCTGATAGGATTCTATCAGCCAATCGGAATTAAGGTAGGAATTTTCTGATTGGCTGATGGAATCAGCCAATCAGAATCAAGTTCAATCCGATTGGCTGATCCAATCAGCCAATCAGATTGAGCTCGCATTCTATTGGCTGTTCCGATCAGCCAATAGAATGCGAGCTCAATCTGATTGGCTGATTGGATCAGCCAATCGGATTGAACTTGATTCTGATTGGCTGATTCCATCAGCCAATCAGAAAATTCCTACCTTAATTCCGATTGGCTGATAGAATCCTATCAGCCAATCGGAATTCGAGGGACGCCATCTTGGATGACGTCCCTTAAAGGAACCGTCATTCGTCGGGAGACAACGGAAGAAGAGGATGGATCCGCGTCGCCTGCTTCAAGATGGACCCGCTCCGCACCGGATGGAAGAAGATCGAAGATGCCGCTTGGAGAAGATGTTTGCCGGTCCGGATGTCCTCTTCTTGCCGGATAGGAGGAAGACTTTGGAGCCTCTTCTGGACCTCTTCAGCACCGGATGATGGATCGCCAACCCCCGCTTGGGTTGGATGAAGATGTTGGAGCCAGGACGGATCGGTGAACCTGGTATGGTGAAGACAAGGTAGGAAGATCTTCAGGGGCTTAGTGTTAGGTTTATTTAAGGGGGGTTTGGGTTAGATTAGGGGTATGTGGGTGGTGGGTTGTAATGTTGGGGGGGGGGTATTGTATTTATTCTTTTACAGGCAAAAGAGCTGAAATTCTTGGGGCATGCCCCGCAAAGGGCCCTGTTCAGGGCTGGTAAGGTAAAAGAGCTTGTAACTTTTTTAATTTAGAATAGGGTAGGGGATTTTTTATTTTGGGGGGCTTTGTTATTTTATTAGGGGGCTTAGAGTAGGTGTAATTAGTTTAAAATTGTTGTAATATTTTTCTTATGTTTGTAAATATTTTTTTATTTTTTGTAACTTAGTTCTTTTTTATTTTTTGTACTTTAGCTAGTTTATTTATTTGTATTTTTTTTTAGCAATTGTGTTTAATTAATTTATTGATAGTGTAGTGTTAGGTTAATTGTAGGTAATTGTAGGTAGTTTATTTAATTATTTTATTGATAGGGTAGTGTTAGGTTTAATTATATCTTAGGTTAGGATTTATTTTACAGGTAAATTTGTTATTATTTTAACTAGGTAGCTATTAAATAGTTCTTAACTATTTAATAGCTATTGTACCTAGTTAAAATAAATACCAAGTTGCCTGTAAAATAAATATTAATCCTAAAATAGCTATAATATAATTATAATTTATATTGTAGCTATATTAGGATTTATTTTACAGGTAAGTATTTAGCTTTAAATAGGAATCATTTATTTAATAAGAGTTAATTAATTTCGTTAGATGTAAATTATATTTAAGTTAGGGGGGTGTTAGTGTTAGGGTTAGACTTAGCTTTAGGGGTTAATCAATTTATTAGAATAGCGGTGAGCTCCGGTCGTCAGATTAGGGGTTAATAATTGAAGGTAGGTGTCGGCGATGTTAGGGAGGGCAGATTAGGGGTTAATACTATTTATGATAGGGTTAGTGAGGCGGGTTAGGGGTTAATAACTTTATTATAGTAGCGCTCAGGTCCGCTCGGCAGATTAGGGGTTAAGAAGTGTAGGCAGGTGTCGGTGACGTTGAGGGGGGCAGATTAGGGGTTAATAAATATAATATAGGGGTCGGCGGTGTTAAGGGTAGCAGATTAGGGGTACATAGGGATAACGTAGGTGGCGGCGCTTTGCGGTCGGAAGATTAGGGGTTAATTATTTTAAGTAGCTGGCGGCGACGTTGTGGGGGGCAGGTTAGGGGTTAATAAATGTAATACAGCGGTCGGCAGGGGTTAGGGGCAGCAGATTAGGGGTACATAAGTATAACGTAGGTGGCGGTCGGCAGATTAGGGGTTAAAAATTTTAATCGAGTGGCGGCGATGTGGGGGGAGCTCGGTTTAGGGGTACATAGGTAGTTTATGGGTGTTAGTGTACTTTAGGGTACAGTAGTTAAGAGCTTTATGAACCGGCGTTAGCCAGAAAGCTCTTAACTCCTGCTATTTTCAGGCGGCTGGAATTTTGTCGTTAGAGCTCTAACGCTCACTTCAGAAACGACTCTAAATACCGGCGTTAGAAAGATCCCATTGAAAAGATAGGATACGCAAATGGCGTAGGGGGATCTGCGATATGGAAAAGTCGCGGCTGCAAAGTGAGCGTTAGACCCTTTAATCACTGACTCCAAATACCAGCGGGCGGCCAAAACCAGCGTTAGGAGCCTCTAACGCTGGTTTTGACGGCTACCGCCGAACTCCAAATCTAGGCCTTTATGTATAACAATTATACTAGTGTTACTACATAGTGCTTAATGGTGCAAAGTGGTGCGAAGAGCCTGAAAATCTCCACTACCCTATCCAGTTGGTATTAGCTATTTTTATATATTTCTATGAGCTTGTCTCCTTCAGGTAGAAAATACAGGGCTTTTAACAGCTCCCTTATAGCTCAGTTTTGTCTCAGTTTTATAAGTGCTTGTATAACACTTCAGTACTAGCTTATACGCCCAGTTTAATTACCTGGATCTAATTGTTGGCTTCTATATAAGCCAGAAAGTATACAGATAATATATGAGAAATTAGAAAAATACACAGTACCTATAACCAACCTTATTACTCATTACTATATAAGTACAAGCAAACAACCCCAATTTAACAGATTCAGGGTCTCCCTATGCGTGATAGAATTTAACCAGACTTATTTTAGCAGGTTATTACAAAATTAGGCATATTAACTATCCCCTAAATTCTTTATTCCAACATAAGATTAGCCACTTTCGTAATTTCTAATATTGTCCTCCGCTTCTATGCGGCAATCTAGAGTTCTGTAGAGTGCTTTTTACTAGCAATACGAAAGTCTCACATATAAGAATAGAACTATTAGGGCAAAGGAGTCCCAATCGGTATCCACACTGACATGACAGAACAAGTTCACTGTAAAGATATCCCCTTTACTTGTTCTCTATCAGGAGGCAGAAATACAATCACTGTGTCTATTTGCTAGAGAGTCAGCCACTCTCCTTCAGCTAATGGCAACCGCTAGCTAGCGGGCTTTTCAGTTCAATAATAACAAAGCAGACAACGGGAGATTTTAACTTACGTATCCCACTCTAGACTTCTCCTCTGTGACCAATTGTGTCCGCTAGTACCTAACGGGCCGCTCCTCTGCCAGAATAATCCAGACACTGCTCTCCGCCACTCCAAGTGCAATGCGTCTGGACGCAGGGCGCGACCCGACTCGAAGATCCTCACACACCTCTGCTTCTCATTGGTAAGTTGAAAGGGCTCGACCGCAAAGCAGCTCTTAGATTGGTCGGCTCGAATCTTCTGCTGTGTCGCTGTTTTCACAGCTAACTGATGTAGTGTAACACCGTGACCAGGGAGAATCCTTTACATCAAGCGAATCCTAGGAGGTGTAACCACCCCACAACGGGTACCACTCTCCTTCCCTGGCCAAAGCACGGTCCTCTGTAAGCGCTCTGCTCCAGGCGTCCTTCAGTGCCTCGGCGTCACTGTAACCAAGCCAAACCAAGTGCACACCAGCACCGCCAACTAGGTCTTTACGGGGTGTATAGTAAGTATATCCACAGGCTTCAGGGAACAGCTTTTAACAATATTATTTCAGTTTATTTTCTCTCTACTCCAGGTTTTTATTTTAAGAGTGAGGTGGCCGCTCGGACTAGAAGCCGATAAAGACAGTCTTTCAGAGGTTTCCAGCCAGGGCCAGAATTTATTCGCCCGACTCCCTAGGATGCAGTCGAGCACCAACAACAGGAGAAATGGCCACAGGAGTTTGTTTGTACACGGCTGCTCAGTCTCCGTGCACCACGCCAGACTCAGCGTGTGCTACTGCACAGCTCCTCCCTCCGGAAACCCCTCTATTATTTCTAATTAAAAGGAAAAGTTAACCTAAAATAAATAATATTCCCATTTACGTAGCTTTTACTTTACTCAACATGGGTTGCAACATCCTCTGTATCCACCACTGCAGTAAGTCACCTGACACTTAAGGTCATTTTTTGATGTTTTAAAAAGAGCTTTTCAATAACAGCTTTAAAAACTATAAAAGTTTTGTTTAGTGCCAGCACTTAAGACTTTGGTCTCCATTTATCAAATGTCGAGTGGACATGATCCACTGTCCTCATTTATCATTGAAAAATCATTTCACCAGAAATGCTGGTGCAATGCCACCCCCTGCTCACTGGCAGTCGATAGGCCCTTAGCAGGGGCTGTCAATCATCCTATATTCATTTTGAATTTTGGTTTTATTTTGTAATTTCTAATAGTGAAACATGTCTGCTAATAAAAATATACAGGTGGCCCTCGATTTATGCCGGTTCAATTTGCGCCGTTTCAGAATAACAACCTTTTTTTCAGTCATGTGACTGCTATTGAAAAGCTTTTGGAAAGCAATGCACTAATTAAAATAGCCAGTAGGTGGAGCTGTCCACTTGTTTTGCAGCAAAGTTATGCAACTTAACAGCCTTAAATTGATCTGTGTACACAGATCAGACCAGATCTATCGAGCAAAATTTAGCAGCCACTTCCCTATTATCTTCCTGTCCAGCTGCTTGAGATGAGGGTGCCTAACTGCTTATTAATCACTGCAGATTGAAATGCATAGAATAGGTGCAGACCCAATATTATCTAACATGCTATCAATGCAGAGTATTGATTGCAGAAAAATGCAAGTAAAAAAATGTTTTTGTTTATTAAACTTAATTTGATGATGATGCAGTCTGTTGTGTGATTATTTAATAAGGTGCTGTTAGCAAATGTTTTTGTTCATTAAACTTAGTTTGATGATGGTGCAGGCTGTTGTGTAATTATTTTATTAGGTGATGTTTAGCAAATGTTTTTGTTAATTAAATTTAGTTTGATGATGATACAATCTATATTATTAGGTTTATAATGCTGTTTAGCATTTAAAGTCTTCATTTCAAAGCTTTAAAAATAATGTATTAGGTGTTACTTATGACAATTTTGAGAGGGGCCTGGAACCTAACTCCCTCACTTCCCATTGACTTAAATTATAAACTGGGTTTGACATTTACAACAGTTGCGATTTACAACCATTCCTCCTGGAACCTAACACTGGTGTAAACTGAGGGGTACCTATATTTAAAAAAAAAAAATTCTATTCAAGACTGAAATGCAGATGTTTATTATTAAAATAACCTTGTGTGAATTCAATTCAGATTCCATTGTTCAGTTTTACTACCTAAACTCACATGTATATGTAAATAACAAGCATATTCACAAATACATGGGAGCTTTCCTCTTTCATATGTCATGTTCACCCAAAACCTATTAAATGAAGACTACTGCTTTAATGCATAATCTTGCAAGATCAACTATTTAAACTGTAGGAACTTACTCTTTATAATCTGAACACTACAATCCCTGATTATAAAGTAGTTGAAATGCTGGCAAATGGATGTAGATTTGTTGGTCATAATATAGCATAACATTATTTCACTATCTTTATAACCAACGCAGCTGAATAACAATATATTGCTCAAACGCATATGCAAGGTTAGATCTTTATACTATTTTTGGAGTCATATGTTCTTTATAAAAAAAATAGATTAAGTGAAATTGATAGTTAGGTACAATGTTTTGGTAGAACTATTAAAAACTTGAAAAATTATTTTACAGGGTTTTATTAAGGCCTAGATTTAGAGTTGGGTGGTAGCCGTCAAAACCAGAGTTAGAGGCTCCTAACGCTGGTTTTTATCACCCGCTGGTATTTGGAGTCAGTCAGGAAAGGGTCTAACGCTCACTTTGCAGCCGCGACTTTCCCATACCGCAGATCCCCCTACGCCATTTGCGTATCCTATCTTTTCAATGGGATCTTTCTAATGCCGATATTTAGAGTTGTGGCTGAAGTGAGCGTTAGAAATCAAACGACAAAACTCCAGCCGCAGAAAAAAGTCAGTAGTTAAGAGCTTTCTGGGCTAACGCTGGTTCATAAAGCTCTTAACTACTGTGCTCTAAAGTACATTAACACCCATAAACTACCTATGTACCCCTAAACCGAGGTCCCCCCACATCGCCGCCACTCTATTAAATTTTTTTAACCCCTAATCTGCCGCTCCATACACCGCCGCCAGCTACATTATCCCTATGTACCCCTAATCTGCTGCCCTTAACATCGCCGACCCCTATATTATATTTATTAACCCCTAATCTGCCGCCCCCGCTATCGCTGACACCTGCATATTTTTTTAACCCCTAATCTGCCGCTCCGTACACCGCCGCAACCTACATTATCCCTATGTACCCCTAATCTGCTGCCTCTAACACAGCCGACCCCTATATTATATTTATTAACCCCTAATCTGCTGCCCCCAACGTTGCCTCCACCTACCTACAATAATTATCCCCTAATCTGCCGACTGGATCTCACCGCTACTATAATAAATGTATTAACCCCTAAAGCAAAGTCTAACTCTAACCCTAACACCCCCCTAACTTAAATATAATTTAAATCTAACGAAATAAATTAACTATTATTAAATAAATTATTCCTATTTAAAGCTAAATACTTACCTGTAAAATAAACCCTAATATAGCTACAATATAAATTATAATTATATTGTAGCTATTTTAGGATTAATATTTATTTTACAGGCAACTTTGTAATTATATTAACCAGGTACAATAGCTATTAAATAGTTAATAACTATTTAATAGTTACCTAGTTAAAATAATTACAAAATTACCTGTAAAATAAATCCTAACCTAAGTTACAATTAAACCTAACACTACACTATCAATAAATTAATTAAATAAAATACCTACAATTATCTACAATTAAACTTAACACTACACTATCAATAAATTAATTAAATACAATACCTACAAATAAATACAATGAAATAAACTAACTAAAGTACAAAAAATAAAAAAGAACTAAGTTACAAAAAATAAAAAAATATTTACAAACATTAGAAAAATATTACAACAATTTTAAACTAATTACACCTACTCTAAGCCCCCTAATAAAATAACAAAGCCCCCCAAAATAAAAAAATGCCCTACCCTATTCTAAATTAAAAAAGTTCAAAGCTCTTTTACCTTACCAGCCCTGAAAAGGGCCCTTTGGGGGGCATGCCCCAAACAATTCAGCTCTTTTGCATGTAAAAAAAACCATACAATACCTCCCCCAACATTACAACCCACCACCCACATACCCCTAATCTAACCCAAACCCCCCTTAAATAAACCTAACACTAAGCCCCTGAAGATCTTCCTACCTTATCTTCACCACGCCGGGTTCACCGATCGATCCAGAAGAGCTCCTCTGATGTCTTGATCCAAGCCCAAGCGGGGGGCTGAAGATGTCCATGAACTGACTGAAGTCTTCATCCAAGCGGGAGCTGAAGAGGTCCATGATCCGGCTGAAGTCTTCTATCAAGCGGCATCTTCAATCATCTTTCTTCCGGATCCATGTTCATCCCGCCGATGCGGAACATCCATCTTCACCGACGACTTCCCGACGAATGACGGTTCCTTTAAGGGACGTCATCCAATATGGTGTCCCTCGAATTCCGATTGGCTAATAGGATTCTATCAGCCAATCGGAATTAAGGTAGGAAAATTCTGATTGGCTGATGGAATCAGCCAATCAGAATCAAGTTCAATCCGATTGGCTAATACGATCAGCCAATCAGATTGAGCTTGCATTCTATTGGCTATTCCGATCAGCCAATAGAATGCGAGCTCAATCTGATTGGCTGATCTGATCAGCCAATCAGATTGAACTTGATTCTGATTGGCTGATTCCATCAGCCAATCAGAATTTTCTTACCTTAATTCCGATTGGCTGATAGAATCCTATTAGCCAATCGGAATTCGAGGGACGCCATCTTGGATGACGTCCCTTAAAGGAACCGTCATTCGTCTGGAAGTCGTCGGTGAAGATGGATGTTCCGCGTCGGTGGGATGAACATGGATCCGGAAGAAAGAAGATTGAAGATGCCGCTTGATAGAAGACTTCAGCCGGATCATGGACCTCTTCAGCTCCCGCTTGGATGAAGACTTCAGTCGGATCATGGACATCTTCAGCCCCCCGCTTGGGCTTGGATCAAGACATCGGAGGAGCTCTTCTGGATCGATCGGTGAACCCGGCGTGGTGAAGATAAGGTAGGAAGATCTTCAGGGGCTTAGTGTTAGGTTTATTTAAGGGGGGTTTGGGTTAGATTAGGGGTATGTGGGTGGTGGGTTGTAATGTTGGGGGGGTATTGTATGTTTTTTTACAGGCAAAAGAGCTGAATTCTTTGGGGCATGCCCCGCAAAGGGCCCTTTTCAGGGCTGGTAAGGTAAAAGAGCTTTGAACTTTTTTAATTTAGAATAGGGTAGGGCATTTTTTTATTTTGGGGGGCTTTGTTATTTTATTAGGGGGCTTAGAGTAGGTGTAATTAGTTTCAAATTGTTGTAATATTTTTCTAATGTTTGTAAATATTTTTTTATTTTTTGTAACTTAGTTCTTTTTTATTTTTTGTACTTTAGTTAGTTTATTTCATTGTATTTATTTGTAGGTATTGTATTTAATTAATTTATTGATAGTGTAGTGTTAGGTTTAATTGTAGATAATTGTAGGTATTGTATTTAATTAATTTATTGCTAGTGTAGTGTTAGGTTTAATTGTAACTTAGGTTAGGATTTATTTTACAGGTAATTTTGTAATTATTTTAACTAGGTAACTATTAAATAGTTATTAACTATTTAATAGCTATTGTACCTGGTTAATATAATTACAAAGTTGCCTGTAAAATAAATATTAATCCTAAAATAGCTACAATATAATTATAATTTATATTGTAGCTATATTAGGATTTATTTTACAGGTAAGTATTTAGCTTTAAATAGGAATAATTTATTTAGTAATAGTTAATTTATTTCTTTAGATTTAAATTATATTTAAGTTAGGGAGGTGTTAGGGTTAGAGTTAGACTTAGCTTTAGGGGTTAATACATTTATTTTAGTAGCGGTGAGATCCGGTCGGCAGATTAGGGGTTAATTATTGTAGGTAGGTGGAGGCGACGTTGTGGGGGGCAGATTAGGGATTAATAAATATAATATAGGGGTCGGCGGTGTTAGGGGCAGCAGATTAGGGGTACATAGGTATAATGTAGGTTGCGGCGGTGTACGGAGTGGCAGATTAGGGGTTAATAATAATGTGCAGGTGTCAGCGATAGCGGGGGCGGCAGAATAGGGGTTAATAAATATAACATAGTGGTCGGCGATGTTAGGGGCAGCAGATTAGGGGTACATAGGGATAACGTAGCTGGCAGCGGTGTACGGAGCGGCAGATTAGGGGTTAATAATAATATGCAGGGGTCAGCGATAGCGGGGGCATCACATTAGGGGTTAATAAGTGTAAGGTTAGGGGTGTTTAGACTCGGGGTACATGTTAGGGTGCTAGGTGCAGACTTAGGAAGTGTTTCCCCATAGGAAACAATGTAGCTGCGTTAGGAGCTGAACGCTGCTTTTTTGCAGGTGTTAGGTTTTTTTTCAGCTCAAACAGCCCCATTGTTTCCTATGGGGGAATCGTGCACGAGCACGTTTTTGAAGTTGGCCGCGTCCGTAAGCAACGCTGGTATCTAGAGTTGAAGTGGTGGTAAATTATGCTCTACGCTCCCTTTTTGGAGCCTAACGCAGCCCTTCTGTGAACTCTAAATACCAGCGGTATTTAAAAGGTGCGGGAGAAAAAAAGCCAGCGTAGCTAACGCACCCCTTTGGCCGCAGAACTCTAAATCTAGCCGTTAGATTGCACAATAAATAATTACATAAATAAAATCTATCATAAACTGAAGTGGCCCTGCATTCTTATGTTTACCATGTCTATGATAGGCAGTATTTAAATGCACTATTTCCTAACCTCGTTGTCACTTCAGAGGTGGTAGAATTAAATCACCCCTGACCCATTATTCATTTGGGGGCGATTAATATGATGTGCTCTAATGCAATTGGTTAAGTGAGAGCAGGGGATACTTGTGTCACAAATGCAGACAGACAGGTTCCTGGCTAAAAAACTCTGTCCTCCTGCTGATTAGCAAATAGGGGCATTATTCCCAAATGATTGTAATAACTACTGTGATTTTTAGTAATTCATTTGAAATGTTGATCAAATC
Organism: Bombina bombina; assembly: GCF_027579735.1. NCBI lineage: Eukaryota > Metazoa > Chordata > Amphibia > Anura > Bombinatoridae > Bombina > Bombina bombina. The sequence continues at coordinate 49,691,665 of NC_069500.1, forward strand.
TTTGTTAAATTAATATTTTCTATTTATAGCTATTCTTTATTTATTTTTTGTTTTAATAATTTTTATTGAGGTTAAATATATAAAATAACAGACAAATTAAATTGCAAAAGTCATATACAGACATCAAGACAGAACATATAACTCATAAAATAAATAAACAGTTCTGTTATATCGCAGTTGTGCTAGAATAGTAGAAATAAACATCACAGTATCTATCTCATTGCATAAGGAACATAAATTGGCCCAGAGTGGTATATAGCATAAATATCAGATTGAGGCCCATAGTAAAAAAGAAACCATAAAGCTGAAATCTAGGCACAACTGAGTTGCAGATGTCAAATATAGGTACTAAAATAGAGAGAACATATCAATCACAAAATAAACAGTTCTGTTACATCACAGATATATTGAAATAAACCTCAAATTTTCTGTTTTGTTGCATAGAAAACATTACAAATAGCTAATAAGAAGTTAAATTGAAATTGTTTAGCATATTAAAGAAAGCTCCAATGTCAAGGTATAAAAGAGTATTGATGAATATGCAAGAATTGTCAACCATTGAATTAGACTCTTTATGTACCAATATATAAAATATCTAAAGAAATATTTTTGAAGCATATATAAAAACTTAATATAAAAAGGGAAAAAAGTGCAGTATAGTACAAGGGAAACCGCAGGAGAAACTACTGGGAAGTACCAGAGTACTTTAGAGTTTTATAGGGGGGGAGGGGGGGAGGGAAAGAAAAAGGGAAGGGAAAGGAAAGGGGGGGAGACTAATTGTGCGATAAGACATGGAGCTTACTGTGTCCAGAGACATAAGAGACTATAACTAGTTTATTATGGCATATTTAGATAAGTATTTACGAGGACCCTCGGATGCGTGGAATGCCTAAAATCCACCTATCTAGCACTTTTGTGAATATAAAAGCCTACCTGATAAAGTATCATTATGGGTTAGCTAATATAAATTATAAATTATTGGGACTATAACAACATTAGCCCTCATTTGACCTGTCACCACTAAAAGAGTACCAAGCTGGTCACACATACAAATGCTATTAATTTTTGAGTAATTTCCATAAAATTGTTAACAAACATCTGGAAGACTACCACACAAAATACCACCCAGGAATTTGAAATAAATACATTCTAAATGAATAGAACCCCAATATACAGCTACAACAGCCCTCATAACAAACACAAAAACATCTGTATTATAAGTAAATCCTGTCGTCTGGGTGCGGGCCCTACACCCATCAGCAGGAAAACACTACCAATAAACAGGAGTCTGCACCCTAAATGGGGAATAACAGAGAAAACTCTGTGAGGCTGGCTCACAACCAAAGGTATACGTTGGCGTGGTACATATGGTAGTCAGCTATGTGGAAGGTTCAAGGGAATTCCCTTTTGTCTATGCAATAGTATGTTGGGAAATGAGCTAAGTGAGGTGAAATTAGCATCCATGTGCTCATTTGCATGCACTAAGACCAACCCAAGGAAACCATCACAGCAAATCCAGGATAATAAAATATAGTTTTTATATCATTATTTATAAGTTCTATTCACAATGGGCATAAGCGCTGCACAATAAGTAAGCCTAAAGGATACAGCAAAGCCCACATTGCTCTGAATATGCTCATTCAACTGGGGTAGTTATTAATAATGTGACCTCTATCCAAGGACTGAGGGAAATTTAAGCAATTTAGCAGGATCACATGAGAACTGTATAAATCTATTTGAGGCTAAGCTTTGACTCCCCTCAGGTGGTGACAAGCAGTAATTACAGCTCCTATCGCGCTAGTATGTTTTGAATCCTTGTCCTACTATGAAATATATGTTTGTAAATGCCTCAGATAACATATGTCTTAGAAACACATAAAACAAAATTATTTACTTCAAGTCTCTATAATTTTCTAATATCTCCAATATTTGATACAACAGATAGCCTAGCTATAATATAAAGATCAAGTGCACAAAAAATGAAACCCAAACATAACTTGAAAATGCAATGAATATTAATTATGAAACATAACAGTTGTAACCCACTGACAATCTGTAGTATAAAGTCTCTCCATTGATCGGCTATTAAGAATGCTTTAAATCCATGCAATCCACATATAACACTAGGAGTGGGTCCAGTACTCAGATAGGGAAGTGCCAATCAAACTCGGACATTGCAATCTGGACAATAGGACAGAGACATTTTAGCCTACTCCGGTTTTAGACTTCACAGTAGCACGTCTCCCAAGACTCCAGGGCTCCTCCAGATCAGCTAGGAGATGTAGGACACAAGACACAAACTGCAGTCTCAGATGGGGACCACCGTCACCCACCAGTTCCAAGGCCAAGTCGGTGATCATAGCCACAGTGACGCAGACACTCATCGGGACCACACCACTACACAACTCCCAGACCGGGGAGAAAGCAGGCGGAAAGAGAAGATCATCACGCAGCAAATCCGAGCTGGGATCCGGCATCAGTGCAAATCTGTTAGAGATCAGCGGTTGGGAAAACTACTGCACATATTCAGGCATGGTAAAGCCTAAAGTAGTGACTGTAGTAGCGGCCAATAGCTGGGTGTCTTGTACAGGGAGGGCCCCTTCATCGTGTGTGAAGTTATTGTGTGTAGTCTCGGACACAGATGTTTTGGGGCAAATGTGGGTGTTATCCTCATGCAGACTGCATAGCCTCCCTAAGTGATCTAAGTGTGCGGAAGCTGACGGAGCTTGCCCAAAAGCCTCTGCGAGTACCTGTATTAAGTTGCTGAAGTGGTTATCTATTAGGGCTGCGACTTCTTTTTCCCAAAAGTTCAGCACCATCTTGAAGTTCTCGGGAGACTAGCTTGCTCCATACTTTATCCAGTAAACAGATGGTAACAAAGCCTCAATAAGCTCCCGGGCTCATGCCTGAGAAGTATATATGAGTGGGGATCGTCTTTAAGTAAACTTAGAGCCAAAAAATAAAGTTTAAAAGTCCCTTTAGTATATCCAGAGCCGGGAGCTCAAAAAAATGCGACCATCCGCTTCAGCAGCTAACTCCGCCCCCTCTTTTCTTTATTTTGGTTTAATCCAACTACTTAAATTTAGCACCTGTTTATAATTGACTATGGAGTATGTGTATATAAATTGTTTTACGTGACCTATGTGACAATATGTGTTTGACTAATTTATACAGTTTTGTCTCATGTGTTTGTTTATTAGCACACAGAAATACAGCACAAAACAGATATGTTTAGTTACATTAAAGATTATTTATTTTAAACTGGTAGCTGAAAAAAATATAAGATCCAAAATAATATAATAAAAAAAAAAAGAGTTTTTGCTCTTTTAATGAACAGTACATTTGAAATATAATTATGTGTAGTGAAAAAAGAAATGTACATTATTAATTTTGCCAACTTTTACTGTAATTTCAATATGAAAATTCTTATTTTTCCAAGCTCAGAGAAACTCCATGAGGTTTAAATACCTGGAACTCCTATGACTTAATGTATGCAGAATTATTTATATTATTATTTAGATTTATACCAGTCCATAAATGTCCAAAACAAAGAAGATAGGAATATCAAAACTCAAAAGGGTCTTCGAGGACTGTGTCTCTTAACTACAAATTAGGACAGCTTTTGCTAACAAAACAACAGTTTATTTTAAAACATTTATTTTGTATGCAGTCTTTTTCAAAGCAGTAATTATTTCTGATGTGTATATATTAATGATGCCCCTCTAAGGAAGGATAAAATCCCTCCTAGTCAGATCCCCAAGAATCTTACAAGAATATACTGCCAAACATTTCCCCCCGGACTTTCCAGGAAATAGGAGTGATGGAACTTGTAAAAAGTGGTCCACCAGTGTTTGGTGGGAGGAGTTACAGCAAGACAGTCAGGTTTAAAGCTGTGATGTGTGTTGGACATTTAAAAAAAAAAAAATATATTGGCGCTTCAAGACAAATATTACAGATAGTAGCTAGTCAATTACAGTAATGTGACAAACTGAAATAAGATCTTTAGTACAGAATATAGTACAAATGTCTGTAGTAAAATTAAAACATAATTATCATCACACAATACTTTTGTCATATATTTTAATCCTCCCCAACAAAAACATAAAACTGTACAGAAAAGTCATCCCCGCTAAAAAAAAAAAAACAGAGGTCACTTTTGGACCTCCAAATATATATTCACAACCCATCAAGGATAATAGGGGAACTAGCAAATCTTTTGGATCTTAGCACATATATCTCTAACTATAAAATTAGAACATAGTAATATATTGTAGATAAGATAAATACATATACAGATAATTTTTTTAGGCAAATTCATGGTTCACTTAGAGACAAGAGGCACTGATCTTATGTTTATATTGTCTAAACACTTGCTTAAAGGTATGAGATATTACTAATATACACATTTCAAGAGAAAGCTAGCTTGGGTGAATAAGGTACTGACTTTAAATACATATAAGTAACAAGCTAGTTAATGAATATAAGGAGCTACTCTTAGATATATAGAAGCTAGAAGCAGGTTTAAATTTGTAACATACTAATCTCATGTATTAAATCAGCTAAGGCTAGTAAAAATTTAAAATCAAGTTAACCTAATCAATACACTCAATTTCTGAAATGCTAAAAATAATAGCCTGAGTACACAAGTACAAGCTGTCATTTTGTCAATGGCTGCTGCAGTTTCTAAGAAATATCTAACAAGAATAGAAGTTGCTATTAGAGAAATAATAGGAGTTGCTGCATAAGGGATAAACCTCCTATTACGTCTTTCTTGTACCAACAAATTGAATAAATAAAGACACTTGACAACAGGTTATATGGGCTAAAGACCGGTCACAGTCACATTTATTAATAACAATAAGCCTTTAAAACTAGGCTTATTCAACTATGCCAAATAGGCAACTTAAATAGATATATAACGAACTATATTAGTTCTTCGCTGGTGGCGGCCAAGACTAGCTAAATTAACCCTTACTGACAGACGGCCAGGGCCCTACACGGTGTTTGCAATGTGGCAGGCTGCCACGCCCAATTGGCAGGAAGAGAGAGCTGTAAGCTATAGAGGTATTTGCCTAAGATTCATAGGGGGGAGCAACCCCTAGGTCGGCACCTAGTGGGTGTCACCTCCCCCATCCCATGACATCACTCATCTCGCTCCCTGCCCACTCTCTAGGCCCTGACCGACCGCCAGCTGGGGCATACAACCAGCCCAGTAAGACAATCCCCCCCAGAACGAGTCGTAAAAACATGCTCTAGGTGGGTGGAAGACTAAATTACACCCCTGGGCTTATTGAACTAGTTCAATTAAACCTACCCATGCCAGGGGATAAGTCCCTAACCCTACCTAACGCCGCCACTTCTCCTTCCAGGGCCAGGCGGGCGGGGAAAACTTGCTTGAAGTCTGGAACCAGGAAGAAAAGAGGGCCGGATCCACTGCAGCCAGGACCTATAAAGGTAAGCAGAAACACCGCCCCCCCTACATGCAACATTGTAACATCTAGTACCTTCCAGACTTCAACTCAGTTATCCCTTAATTTTGCTACAGGCCCACTAGAGGGCCCTCCACTTCCATAAGGGATAAACCTCCTATTACGTCTTTCTTGTACCAACAAATTGAATAAATAAAGACACTTGACAACAAGTTATATGGGCTAAAGACCGGTCACGGTCACATTTATTAATAACAATAAGCCTTTAAAACTAGGCTTATTCAACTATGCCAAATAGGCAACTTAAATAGATATATAACGAACTATATTAGTTCTTCGCTGGTGGCGGCCAAGACTAGCTAAATTAACCCTTACTGACAGACGGCCAGGGCCCTACACGGTGTTTGCAATGTGGCAGGCTGCCACGCCCAATTGGCAGGGAGAGAGAGCTGTAAGCTATAGAGGTATTTGCCTAAGATTCGTAGGGGGAGCAACCCCTAGGTCGGCACCTAGTGGGTGTCACCTCCCCCATCCCATGACATCACTCATCTCACCCCCTGCCCGCTCTCTAGGCCCTGACCGACCGCCACAAGAGTCAACCTCTTGCCGCCACAACTGACTAGCTCCTATACAACATATAAATATACCTAACCAGAATTCTCTTTTTTTTTTTTTTTTTATAAACTAAACAACTAAACAAACAATAAAAGTGCTTTGCGAATGTCAGCTAGAAATATGTCCAGACCCTCTTCCGTGAGGTGAACGCCGTCCTTGCGGTAAAGAGCCTTATTGTCAGCCGTTATTGCATCATGCCTAATGGCAAAACCACCTGACGCCGTGACCGTTCTCCCCATCTCCCTGTTAAGCTTCTTCCTAACATTGTATGCAGCCCTCTGATTCACAATGTATCGCCAACGCAGTCGTGCAACCACGTTGGACCAACCAATCCTGACATCAGCGAGCCAAGCACACACCCAGCGGACATCTGAAGCCATCCTCCTGATCAAGTCCAATACAGGAACCGACCCCATGTCGTTCCCCCCCAGATGCAAAACAATGATATGGGGCTGACCTCACCTCCTATGTGCATCCTGGAGCAAAGCAGGTAATTCTTCCCAGGTTAACCCTCTGCGCCCTAGCCACCGCACACTAGCTCTGGATCTTGAAATCCCCAATTGCTGTCCATCCAGCCGCTGCAACGCCCTGATGGACGCCCAGTGCACAAAGGAATGACCCACTATCCAGACACATTTCGTGGGCGCAGCCCTACCTGCAAACACAGATACACAACTGAACCAACTACAAGGAGTAGGAAAAACAACAATTCCCAAAACTTAACAAGACTCACCCTCCAGGGGGCAAATGTATGACTTAAATCTCCCCGATTTCCAGCGCCCCAAACTCTTGATGCCTGCCTCCGACACCCCACTGCTAGCGATGCTAGTAGCCGCCCCGATCCGGAATGAATGGGGGGCAATTCACGAAGGATCCAGCCCAGCAGCGGATGCTGCCAAGGATAGAACCTTCTTAAATTGGTATAAAGATAAGGCGGAGCCATCTTCGTGGATAAGGAGCTGCCGAAAACCTTTCGGCCGAACCGCACAATAAGCCTCATAGTTCCGAACCGGGCAGCACTCAGGAAAATCATGCTTCCTCAAAGGGAGCCATGCACCCCTACCTAGAGGATCCGTTTTAGACTTAGGTACAAGGAGCAACAGACCATCCTCTGACGGCCGAACATGCTCCCATTGTATCCCACCCTTGGCCACTTCACCAATCCTCAAAGCCCCCGCTAGAGCAATTGATAATGCTGTCCTAAATAACAAAGCCTCAAACTTTGAAGCGCACGCCGACCGCAGAGTGCCCACCAATGCCTTCAACCGTAAAGATGTGATAGGCTCCCTGCAATCGTTCACTCGAGGGGACAACCGACCCCATCCTTTCATTACCTGCTTCACCAGGAATGACCGCGAGAAATCCATTATGCCGAGTGACTTATTAAAGAAAGAGACGGCTGTTAGCCTACTCTGCGCCGACAGCCTAGAGACACCCTGCTTATGTAACCCCGCTAGCCATTCCAGCACCTGTACCTGCGTAGCCCTCTGCACGGAGAACCCTTGCTGGTCGGTGAAGCAGACCCACGATCTCCAGTGTTTCTCGTAAGCACACCAAGTCTTAGGTGCCAAGGATGCCCGTACTAGGGGAAGGACACTCTCCCAACCCCCGCCATCTGCCAAAGAAATTGAGGGCAAATTAGACCTGTGCTTGCTGCCAATGGCGCAACCCTCCTAAACTGAGCCCACTGAAATCTGGAAAGAGCATCGGCTATGATGTTGTGCACCCCCGGGACATGCCGTGCCGTGAATCGTATATTCAAATGCAAGCAGCGCAACACCAGGTGTCGCAGATACGTGACCACCCTGGGTGACGAAGCCGAAAACCGGTTTATGGCATAAACAACACTCATGTTGTCTGACCAAAAAAACACCGCCCGATTTGCCAGCTGCTGCCCCCATAGTTCTATTGCTACTATGATCGGAAAAAGTTCCAATAAAGTTAGGTTTTTTGTTAAACCAGCCGAAACCCAGTCCTCAGGCCATGGAGCCGCGCTCCATTCGCCCGCAAGGTAAGCCCCATAACCGAAGCCCCCTGCCGCATCCGTAAATAGGTGCAACACTTGATTGGAAATAGGGCCTTCCCTCCATAGGCAAACCCCGTTAAATTTCTTTAGAAATTCCTCCCAGACGCTGAGGTCATCACTCATCTCTGCGGACACATCTATCCTCGAGCGCCGTGCGTTAGGGCCCTGCAGCCGACTCTCCAAACGCCTGTTAAATACGCTCCCCATGGGTATAGCCCTGCCAGCAAAGTTCAGCAGTCCCAACAAAGACTGCAACTCTTTAAGAGAGATAGAGCTGGCTTTACGCACTGACAAAACCACCTGCAATAGGCGGTCGACCTTGTCTTGTGGCAATCTACAAACCCCAGCCGCGGTATCGATTTCGATACCGAGGAAAGTGAGGCGCGTACAGGGGCCCTGTGTCTTGTCATCAGCAAGAGGCACCCCAAATCAACCCATCATTTCTTGCATGACCACCATCATGTGTGCGCATTTCTCCGAATCTGCCTCACCCACCAGCAAAAAGTCGTCCAGGTAGTGAGCCACGGCCCCACCCCCAGACTCCCACTGCACTACCCAATGCAAAAAGTAACTAAAGCATTCGAACAGTGCACATGAAAGCGAGCATCCCATGGGAAGACATTTATCCACATAGAATGCCCCATCCACCTTCATGCCCATAAGCCTGAAGGCCGACGGGTGCAGGGGGAGTAAACGAAACGCTGACTCTATGTCCAGTTTCGCCATTAAGGCCCTCGCCCCTTTGCCCCTGACAATCCCGAGCGCGTCATCAAAGGACTGGTAATGCACTGAACTCGCTTCAGGGTCAATGGCATCATTCATTGACCCCCCTCTCGGGAAAGACAAATGATGAATGAGCCTGAACTTGCCTGTGTCCTTCTTGGGGACCACCCCCAATGGAGACACCACCAAATCCGCCAGTGGCTTATCCCAGAATGGGCCAACCACTCTCCCTAAGGCAACTTCCTTACCCAGCTTCTCCCGAACCACACCCGGGAATTCGTAAGCTGACTTGAGGTTTCTGTGTATTACAGAACCCCGCACGGCCCCTTCTACCGGAATATAGAACCCCTCCCGCAACCCCGACCAGAGCAAATGCGCTGCCCTCCGATCGGGGTACTGAGCCAGCCAAGGCTCCATGACTTCCGCTCTAAGAGGGGTTGGGGCCCTTGTATCCAGGGCCCCCTCTGGGGGAAGGCTTATCTGCCCCAGACTCCCTGCGCTTGCTACAATCTGCCCCTGGGTGTGGACTGCTACAGAATTTGCAGATGTGACGAAAGGAGCAGCCAGCCCCCTCTGTCACATTGCTTATCCTGGAACTTCCAGCATTCCCTGCCGCTCCTCTTTTGTTTCGGCGCCAATCTATTAGGACCTTGGCGAGGAACAGGGGAGCCTAACGCACCCCCTTCCACACCCAGCTTTGACCACAGGTCAAGATCCTAAGTCCCGAAATGCAGGAGAGGGTTACCCACCATCTTCCTGCGAAACGCCATATCATATTCCCGCCATGTGCCCTCTTTAAATCTGGCACAGATATCATCGATCGTATCCTCATATTTGAAGAGATTATGGCCTTGCGATGGCCACTTGTCAATATAGCAAGTAGCTAGCACCCGAAAGCACCTCTGCCACTCCTCAAACGTTTCTGGCCTTTGAACTTTCTTAGGTCCTGTGCCGTCCGCGGCACGCTCCCGAGCCCTGCAGGCCTCTAGCGAGAGTTCAAAGATGGTGACATATCGTCCATCCTGAATCTTCTTAACCACCTTAGACTTCAGGTGCCCGTACAAAGAGTGCACCAAGCACGGGTAAGTGTCCCCGTGCGCCACTACCTTCCTGGGCAAAGGAAG
>NC_069500.1:49706581-49819081 GCF_027579735.1 Bombina bombina
GGCAGCCGGTAATAAGTTTTAGATTATCCCGTGATTAACATAAATGTGTAGTCCACAAAAATGAAGTACAGGGATACCATGTAATTTCTAATACAGTACCGGTAGTAGGTAAAAGAAATGAGGAATAGATAAATGTGGATGCCGATTCTAGCAGGACCTGTCAGCCCACTGTGTGGTAAATAATCCTTACGCGTTTCGAAGTAATAACTATACTTCTTCTTCAGAGGAAAAAAGTGCTTTTTTCCTCTGAAGAAGAAGTATAGTTATTACTTCGAAACAAGTGACATCCCAATACCAAAAGAGAGAATAAATACACAGAGAGCCCAGGATTTCATTCCGATATAAGTCACTCAAGACACTTTTGTATAATACCAACAAAGAGTGAACCAAAGGACCATCCCTACTCTAATAAGAGAGTCCAGGATTGCCATTCCCTCTGATGAAAAAAGACCAGGAATTTCTTGGAACATCCAAAACACCATCTTTAACACCTTGCTGATCACTTACCTCATAGGATTGAGGTTTGCTCTGGTAAGCGCAATATACTTACTTTACACCAGGACATACATTTAGTTTCTGCTTTAATCATTTTGCAGTACTACTCTATGTTGTTTTTCTCTTTTTCTATTCATCTATGAGAATACTGGACATCCAAGCTTCTGAAAGAAGAAGGAATCCATTGAGAGTCCAAGATTGCCATTTCACCAACAAGTTCCTCTAAAAACCTGCAGTACTTCAGCAAATACCATAGAGAGAACCAAAGAATCATTCTTGCTTTCATAAGAGAGTCCAGGATCTCCATTGGCAAGGAGCAACAGATACCAAAAGATTTCCACGAGAGCACACAGTTCCAAAGGGATCATCTATACTCCATTGCTGATCACTTACCTCATAGGATTGAGGTTGGCTCTGGTAAGCGCTATCACTTACCCTATACCAGAACTTTACTGGGAAAGAACTAACCTGTACCAACTGATTGGTTTTGAACTTTGTTTATGTATACACCACACAGTATATTAATACTACATTATTTATAATTGTATAGCAGTGCGCCTATTTACTTTTGAGAATATTCTCTTTCGACCCACATTTCATTCAGTGACACGGGTACACTGACTCACACTTTAGGCTGCACGCTCAGTTCTTATACTTATCTATATATATAAGTTTTGTTGCACTTCCGACCAACCAAGTGAGTGCAGTCTAACAAAATCATCACATCTTTAATCACTGAAAGATCTTTTTTACACAATCTATAACTTACTAGCTATTTCTCCTATATTAGTTTTAGCGCTGGTGACCCCCCTTTCTTCCTCCCATATATATATATATATATATATATATATATATGAAAAAGTATAGAAAGAGACAGGCGCACAGGGGCACACTTCGTGTAATACGTTCACAATCAGTACATAAATGACAGTGGGGGAATTATCCGCGCTCACCTGGTGTACCCTCAAGTAGTGAGGTACTTAAAATGCACTTCTGGGGTTGTACTCTGTTCCTTTGCTCCCTTTTCGTTTGTCCACGCTCCTCCAGTGTTTGGTGTATCTCCAGTGGGTCACCGTTGTCCGTTTCCAGTGGTATAGGGAGTAAGGGGATATTATATGTATAGATGTGTGTGTCTAATCTTTATCTCTCAATTGACCACACTGTACACTATAATATAGCAGAGTTTAAAACCATAGGTTTATGTGGTGGTTTAAAAAGACACACTTGTCTTATAAAAGTTCAGGTGAAAAAATATATTTACAAATAGACAAACATATATATACAATAATGAGCCGTAGTGCAGACAAGTTACTAGATCCTTATACAAAAGGTCAGTTTCCAAGTGCACACTAAATTGCTCCACAAATAGTTGATGGTTAAAAATCCAAGATACACAAATAGGAGCACCAAAGGCTTAAATCGGAGCTATCTGGCTATATTTGTAGCGTAGCAGCCGATTACCTTATGCAGCTCCGTGTGTGTTGTGCACTCAATGCGTGCAAATGTGACGTGTGGCGGGGGCGGAGCCTAACGTGTTTCGTAACCAATGGGTTACTTCATCAGAGGTGTGGGCCGCCCCCCAATCTAGCTCTATAAATGAGTGTAGCTGTGGCTGATTGGCCAAATACTAGCACCTCTATCGCCATTTTGTTTGTGGGCAAGCGACATTAATGTTATTATGATACGCTACTGAACCCAGTAATAGTGATCCTCATTTGTGAACCATATATTTCTTGAACATACCAATCTAATATTGTTTCATAATTGATACACTTATTTTCAATACCAATTGCGCTTTTACAAATTAGAGTGTCTGGCTAAAAAAGGATACTTAAAAGAACAAGGTATATAAAAACAAGCATCATGAACATTACATAATATTATTAATAAAATTCTAAATGGAACATTGATTAAAATGTATAAGTAGATAAGTACAATGTTACAGAGATATGTTATATATACTCTTATTGTTTTTACCTCATATATGTTGGTTTTATGTATTTAAAAGTATAAAAACCATCACTTAACTGACCCTAAATATTTAAAAAAGGGGGGTTTATAAAATGTATATATGGAAGATAGATGAAAAGGAACCAAGTTGGTGTTTAAGAAGAACCCCCAAAGTTTTATATATCACTGATTACAGAAAGGCTGCTAGGTCAATATCTCTATTTAACCCATTGGGTTCTAAGGTTCCCAGTTTGTGAATCCAAACCGTCTCTTTTTTTCGTAGCTCCAGAAGTCTACTACCTCCTCTATTGCCTTTGTGTACTTGTTCTATAGCCTTAATAAAAAAATGCATCCTTATTTTTGTTATGAATATTCGTAAAATGGTTTATAAGAGGATTTTTGAGGGTTCCCGCTTCTATATTTTTCATGTGTTCCAAACAGCAGATTTTTAAACCCCGTGTCGTATGTCCAATATAGCTTTTAGGGATGCTGCAAGTACACTCCAGCATATAGACTACATGATCAGATCTACAATTCAGTAGACCTTTAATCGGGTATTTTTCTCCATCTTTTCCACAGTCTATAAATTTATTGAAATTTTTATTTTAATGTGTATGTGCACAGCACACACAGTTTTTTCTTGCACATTTAAAAAAACCTTGTACATTGGTAATCTGACCTTTGAGTTGCTTCTCTGTTTTTTTAGTTTTCTGTATGTCACTAAGTGCTAAAAAAATTTTTAGATTTTTATTTTTCTTGTACGTAACATATGGTCTATTACCTATAGTGTCTTTCAATATTGGGTCATTTTTCAGAATTGACCAGTTTTTCTGTAAAATGTTTTTAATCTTCCAGTGGCCCTCATTGAATGTTGTTACAAAATTAATTTTAGTGTCTCTTTTTTGTTTCACCCTTACTGTATCGGGTGTTAAAGATGGTAGTGTTTGTATTTGTTGATTATTGCCATGTACTAATGTTTTTTCTGTCTAGTTTGATTGCTTTATCATATGCCTTTTGAATAGTTTTAGTTGGATAGTGTTTTTCTGTAAACTTATCTTTAAGATTTTTTGCCTCTATTTCAAAGTTACTCATATCTGTGCAATTTCGCCTCAATCTCTGAAACTGCCCGAATGGGATATTTTCTATCCATTTTGGATGATGGCTGCTGCGTGCATCTAAATAGCCGTTAGTGTCAGTGGATTTTCTATATAGCTTGCTGCATATGTTCCCATTTGATACATATAGAGTGACATCTAGAAAGTCAATAGATGAGATTTCTATTCTTTGTGTGAAGGTGAGATTCATGCAGTTGGCATTTAGCTCTTGTACATACATATCCCATAAATTAATCTCTCCATCCCAGATGACCAGGATGTCATCTATGAAACGATGCCAGAACACAACATTTTTGTTTTTGAATTCAGAATTATTATAAACCATATCCTCCTCAAATATACCCATATATAAGTTAGCAAAGTTGGGCGCAAACTTTGTCTTTCCTGTCTAAAATGACAATGCCTCCTCCCTTGTCAGCCTCCCGGATCACAATCTGTTCATTATCCATTAGTGTTTTTAACACATTGTTCTCTCTTATACTCATGTTATGTTTCTGGACTTAAACATAAAAAAATTGACTTGGGTCTTAGGCCACTATTAATAATACTTAGTTCATTTGAGTCATATTCTGATCCCAAATAGTTATTAGATTCTATTTGTGAGTGGTGAATATTCCCATTCTCTAAATCCATTAAGGCTTCTAATGTTTCTAAGTCTGATTGTGTAAGGCTAACCGAATTCTGTGTCTTTTTATCTTTTTCAAAATGTCTAACTAGTGTTAGTTTACGTGCAAATTTATTTATATCGATAAATAAATCAAATGGATCAGGTTTTTGAGTGGGTGCAAAAGACAAACCTTTTTTTAATAGGTTTGTTTCATCTAGACTGAGATTGTGTGTGGATAAATTGAAGATTTTTATGGTCTCTTCTTTTACTGTCTCATTTCCCTGCGTCTTTTTAAGTTGGAATTTTCTTCCAGCTCTACATCCTCTTCTTCTTCCATATGTCTTTTTCCCCTTCTTCCTTCTACATGTGTTTGTGGTTGTCTCCATTCTAGTGGTATGTGTTCTTACTTCTCTCTGTACCTCTACAGTTCTTGGTTTGTCTGTCAGATGTCTGTCGTAAAAACCCTTATCATTATAACTATTTCTGTTTCTAGAATAGGTATATGGCTGTTGTTCCCAGTTAGAATTTTGGTTAGCCCTTGTATCAGTCCACCCCTGGTTACTATATGAATTCTGATTGTTCCTATTAGATCTATAATTAAAATTATAATTATGGTTATAGTGTCTTCTACCTCCCCTAGAATGGTCTCTACCTCTAGAGTGATAATATATTCCTTCTCTGTTCTCTCTTTCAGTTATATGAGAATCATTTCTATGGTTCGAGTTTTGATGGTAATTCTCTCTGTTTGTAGTGTAACCCCTACTTTGTCTCGGAGTATACTCTCTAGAGGGGAAATTGAATTTAATGTTTGTTTGTTTAGGGGTTCTTAGACCTGTTTTCTTGGATTCCTTAAGATGATTATTCCTGATGTAATGTTCATGATGCTTGTTTTTATATATCTTGTTCTTTTAAGTATTCTTTTTTACATCAACATATATGAGGTAAAAACAATAAGAGTATATATAACATATCTCTGTAACATTGTACTCATTTTAAACAATGTTCTATTTAGAATTTTATTAATAATATTATGTAATGTTCATGATGTTTGTTTTTATACACCTTGTTCTTTTAAGTATCCTTTTTTAGCCAGACACTCTAATTTGTAAAAGCGCAATTGGTATTGAAAATAACCGTATCAATTATGAAACAATATTAGATTGGTATGTTCAAGAAATATATGGTTCACAAATGAGGATCACTATTACTGGGTTCAGTAGCGTATCATAATAACATTAATGTCGCTTGCCCACAAACAAAATTGCGATAGAGGGCTAGTATTTGGCCAATCAGCCACAGCCACACGCATTTATAGAGCTAGGTTGGGGGGCGGCCCACACCTCTGATGAAGTAACCCATTGGTTACGAAACGTGTTAGGCTCCGGCCCCGCCACACGTCACATTTGCACGCATTGAGTGCACAAGACACACAGAGCTGCATAAGTGTGGTCAATTGAGAGATAAAGATTAGACACACACATCTATACATATAATATCCCCTTACTCCCTATACCACTGGAAACAGACAACGGTGACCCACTGGAGATACACCAAACACTGGAGGAGCGTGGACAAACGAAAAGGGAGCAAAGGAACAGAGTACAACCCCAGAAGTGCATTTTAAGTACCTCACTACTTGAGGGTACACCAGGTGAGCGCGGATAATTCCTCCACTGTCATTTATGTACTGATTGTGAACGTATTACACGAAGCCCCTGTGCGCCTGTCTCTTTCTATACTTTTCCAGACGAATCGAGAGGAACCTCACCTTGCGGGGGATCATCTTTATACCAGACGGGCTGCCCACACCTATAGCACACGGGAACTAGTTTTGTGGACTATAAGGAATATTTTACATCCACAGACTGTCCATCTGAATAAGACTGCTATTTACACAAACTGTACATTGTTTCACACACATATATATATATATATATATATATATATATATATATATATATATATATACATCTATATATAAAAATATTTATTCTTACTAGTGGATGAGAATATATATTGTGAATAGCAGTTTATACATATACTTCAAGCGCTGATTATTTTCTTGTTTTTTATATATATATATATATACAGTATATATCAATACATCATTAGACATGTATATGTATGTATTTCTATGTTAAAATCTTTTTATTTTTAACACCCGAGATCTCAAAACTTTGAGCAATTTTTACTTTTGTGTGCAATATTTTTTTTAAATACTTTTTATTAGAAGTAGATAATATTAGAAGATAATCAATATACCTCAGCGTTGAAAACAAACTGCCTCTAAACCTCTAGGAACTAGGAAGCTCTAGGAACTAGTGGGATCCAGGGTCACAATGATCTCCTTCATGTTGCTAGATGAGAGATAATGCAATAGAGATGTCAATTGTATCTCTAAAAATGGCTGTTGTAGCTCTAATGGCTTCTCCCAGTTAACGGGGGGGGGGGGGGTATACAGCAGCATAGTTCCCTAGAACAGCAGATTTTATCAAATTAATATCTTCAGCATTGTTATTGATTTCTGCTATCTGCAGCCTCGTGACCTTACCGAAGAGCATAGGTCAGGAAAATGATCACAACACAGGCTCTGAATCTCTTCAAAAGTATAGTTTAAGCAGGGTTTCTTATTAGGGTTATAAGTCATAAATAATGGAAGAATCTATGGGGCCTATTGAACAAAGGTCTGGCGGACCTGATCCGACAGTGCGGATCAGGTCCGAAAGACCTCCCTGAATGCGGAGAGCAATACGCTCTCCATATTCAGCATTGCAAAAGCAGCTCTTGTGAGCTGCTGGTGTAATGCCGCTCCCGCAGCCATTCATTTTTATTCGATCTAGTTAAATTGAGGCGATATCTGTCCGACTCCTCAGAGCAGACGGACAGGTTAGGGAGCAGCTGTCTTTAGACCACTGCTTCATAACTGGTGTTTCTGGTGATCCTGCAGGCTCGCCAGAAACACTGGGCTTCAAGCTCCATACGGAGCTTGATAAATGGGCCCCTATATATTAACCTCTAAAATCAGTATTGAGAGCAGGAACTCCTGGAGTGCAAGTCCTGACGCTTCGGTATTCAGCTCTGCCCCCATTCATTATCTTTTAAATGTTATTAAATTAGTTTTTATCACTACAATGTTCACTTTGTATTTTTATTTTAAAGCTTTATTTTCATTTGAAATATACTAGTGATTGCACTTCCTTGCATTGCAAACTTTTGTCCCATTTTGTGACCAGTAGATATCATATGCACAGCATTATGGGTATAACTAACACTAACATGCAAATGTTTCTTCTGGTCACTTATGATGAGGAAATGAAACAGATTGCACAACAACTTGTTTTCTTTTTCTCATCACTAAAATCCATGCAAATTCAAGCAACTGCAACTATGGTACAAAAGTAGCCTCTTAAATTCGTCTTTAGAGAGCCGGTCTAGTAATTCCTCTAATTCAGTTTTTTTTTTTACTCTATAACCTGTCATCACATGTACAGCTACAGGGAGTGCAGAATTATTAGGAAAATGAGTATTTTGACAACATCATCCTCTTTATGCATGTTGTCTTACTCCAAGCTGTATAGGCTCGAAAGCCTACTACCAATTAAGCATATTAGGTGATGTGCATCTCTGTAATGAGAAGGGGTGTGGTCTAATGACATCAACACCCTATATCAGGTGTGCATAATTATTAGGCAACTTCCTTTCCTTTGGCAAAATGGGTCAAAAGAAGGACTTGACAGTCTCAGAAAAGTCAAAAATAGTGAGATATCTTGCAGAGGGATGCAGCACTCTTAAAATTGCATAGCTTCTGAAGCGTGATCATCGAACAATCAAGAATTTCATTCACAATAGTCAACACGGTCGCAAGAAGCGTGTGGAAAAACCAAGGCGCAAAATAACTGCCCATGAACTGAGAAAAGTCAAGCGTGCAGCTGCCAAGATGCCACTTGCCACCAGTTTGGCCATATTTCAGAGCTGCAACATCACTGGAGTGCCCAAAAGCACAAGGTGTGCAATACTCAGAGACATGGCCAAGGTAAGAAAGGCTGAAAGACGACCACCACTGAACAAGACACACAAGCTGAAACGTCAAGACTGGGCCAAGAAATATCTCAAGACTGATTTTTCTAAGGTTTTATGGACTGATGAAATGAGAGCGAGTCTTGATGGGCCAGATGGATGGGCCCGTGGCTGGATTGGTAAAGGGCAGAGAGCTCCAGTCCGACTCAGACGCCAGCAAGGTGGAGGTGGAGTACTGGTTTGGGCTGGTATCATCAAAGATGAGCTTGTGGGGCCTTTTCGGGATGGAGGATGGAGTCAAGCTCAACTCCCAGTCCTACTGCCAGTTTCTGGAAGACACCTTCTTCAAGCAGTGGTACAGGAAGAAGTCTGCATCCTTCAAGAAAAACATGATTTTCATGCAGAACAATGCTCCATCACACGCGTCCAAGTACTCCACAGCGTGGCTGGCAAGAAAGGGTATAAAAGAAGAAAATCTAATGACATGGCCTCCTTGTTCACCTGATTTGAACCCCATTGAGAACCTGTGGTCCATCATCAAATGTGAGATTTACAAGGAGGGAAAACAGTACACCTCTCTGAACAGTGTCTGGGAGGCTGTGGTTGCTGCTGCACGCAATGTTGATGGTGAACAGATCAAAACACTGACAGAATCCATGGATGGCAGGCTTTTGAGTGTCCTTGCAAAGAAAGGTGGCTATATTGGTCACTGATTTGTTTTTGTTTTGTTTTTGAATGTCAGAAATGTATATTTGTGAATGTTGAGATGTTATATTGGTTTCACTGGTAAAAATAAATAATTGAAATGGGTATATATTTGTTTTTTGTTAAGTTGCCTAATAATTATGCACAGTAATAGTCACCTGCACACACAGATATCCCCCTAAAATAGCTATAACTAAAAACAAACTAAAAACTACTTCCAAAACTATTCAGCTTTGATATTAATGAGTTTTTTGGGTTAATTGAGAACATGGTTGTTGTTCAATAATAAAATTAATCCTCAAAAATACAACTTGCCTAATAATCCTGCACTCCCTGTATATTTAACTTCATGAGCACCTTTCTGTATATTCATCTTTAAACCAGCATAGTCATAGAGGCCTATTTATCAAGCCGTCAACTTTCTTACATTCAACGGCACCAATACGCTCGCCTAACATCGCGGCCACGGACTTGAATACGATCTCCATATTGATGAAAAAAGCCGTGCACCAAGTACGGGGCGATGAGCAGCGGACTGTTGTTAACTAGCAGTCATCGATCTCGCTGCTATTCGGCTTTTTACCAACTTTATTTATACCCTGTCACTAAATACCATCACTATACTAAAATGTTTAATCCCTATCCCGCCGCTCCCGACCCCACCGCAACTAAATAAAAGTATTAACCCTTATTCCACCGCTCCCAGACCCCGCCGCAACTAAATAAAAGTATTAACCCCTAAACCCCTGGCCTCCCACATCACTACCACTAACTAAACCTATTAACCCCTATACCGTCAGCCTCCCACATCGCCATAAACTAAATTAAGCTATTAACCCCTTAACCTAACAACCCGCTAACTTTACATTAAAATTACAATATCCCTATCTTATAATAAATTAAAACTTACCTGTAGAATTAAATTAAACTATATTAAACTATTAATTAACCTACCCTAACTATTATACTAAAATTACATTAAACTACCAATTAAATTGACTGTTACATATTTAAAAACCCTAACCTTACTCAAATTATTTAAATCTACAATAAGAAATTACTAAGTTACAAAAAATAAAAAAAACACAGTATCAAAAATAAAAACGAATTACACCTAATCTAATAGCCCTATCAAAGTAAAAAAGCTCCTCCAAAATACCCCCCCAGCCTACAATAAACTACCAATGGTCCTTAAAAGAGCCTTTTGCAGGGCATTGCCCCAAAGAAATCAGCTCTTTTAACTGTAAAAAAAATACAAACACCCCCCCAACTGTAAAACCCACCACCCACACAACCAACCCCCCCCCCAAATAAAAACCCTATCTAAAAAGCCTAAGCTCCCCATTGCCCTGAAAAAGAAAATTTGTATTTTCATTGCAGCTTAAAAGGGCATTTAGCTCTTTTACTGCCCAGACCTTGCTCTAAATATAAAACCCACCAAAAAAAACCCTTAAATAAACCTAACACTAACCCCGGTGATCCACTTACAGTTTTTGAAGTTCCACTTGAAGGATCCATCCAGCCGGCAAGAAGTCTTCATCTGGGCAGCGTCTTCCATCTTCATCCAGCTGGCAAAGTCTTCATCCATGTGGCATTTTCTATATTCATCCATCCGGAGTGGAGCAGATCCATCCTGAAGACATCCGACGTGGAGCTCCTCTTCAATACGGGCTCCGCCGTAAACTGGATCCTGAATGCAAGTGACGTCATCCTAAATGGAGTCCCTTGCATTCCTATTGGCTGAAAGGTTCCAATCAGCCAATAGGATTAGAGCTGCTAAAATCCTATTGGCTGTTCCAATCAGCCAATAGGATTTGAGCAGCTCTCATCCGATTGGCTGTTCCAATCAGCCAATAGGATTGAGCTCTACAGTGGGGACCCCTGATTCTCTTGCTTAATGACCCTGCATGATCGGAAATGGAGCCTGTGGAGCCTGCTGTCAAAAAATGACCATCAGAGTCACCAACAAATGCAGGTAGGAAGAGAGGTTGAGGCAGACTGTGAGAAAACAAAGAGTTGGCCCTGGAGCTTCAGGTCTGCCAGAGGCATTTTATATTGATAAAAATGTTATTATGAGATCAAAACATCACACATTTTAATGTTGTACCCTGTAGCATCAAAATAAAGGTAAATTTTAATTAGGTATGTGCAACATGTGTTACTCAGATATTTATTTGTCAAGCAAATTCCAAATATGGCCGCAGGTTGCTGCATTTGGCTATTTTTGGGACCGGATATGATGCAACAAACAAAGATATGTGTAAATTCAGAGTAAATTGTGCCTATTCTGCCTAATAGATGTCAGCACAGACTATGTGATATATGAGGAAACATTAAAAATAAATTATAATATTTTAAAATAATAATCAAGAGATTCAATCACAAAAAATGTCTGTTTCTGATTTTTATATTTTTATTTTATATTATTATTATTATGGTGTATTATTTGTGTGCTTTTTTAGAGTAATCTCTTTTTTAACAGTCTATGCACACTACATTTTTAATTATTTTATCTCTTACTCTACAGTTTTTGGCCAATCAGTTATTTTATGTTTATTACTGCGTTAATGGTTATTATTATTACTACACACATAATAATAAATTAAAACCATTTTTTTGTGCAGGGGAGAATTAATTAAAAGGCAAAATTTAAATAAATGTAATACATTAATTTGACTGACATATTTTTATTCTTTTATGGAAAAATCCTTTATTATGTTGGTAGGTAAAGCTCATTAACATTCTGTGTAAATTCTAATTAACTATACCAAAGTCTGCAGCAGTATTTAATTGTTAGAAAAACAATATTTCCTTATCTTTTTGGATACCATCCAAACCATAAAAATATGTCACTGAAAATACTCTAATTATGTTTCATTACATGCTTTGCATTTTATATTATTATTGTACACTATACTACTTTAGTTTAAAGGGATATAAAAAGCAAAAAAAAATTCTCTAATGTGTCAAAGCATTTTACGATAGAATTAATGTTTGCATATAACTAAGTGCTTTACCCCTGCAAAGTCAATTCCATAGCAGCACATCACCACTGGGATCCAGCTGGACACATCTGGCGAACCAATGACAAGAACACTATATGCATAGCCACCAATTACCAACTAGCTCCCTGTAGAGCATGGCTGCTTCTCTACCTGCCGAGACATGCTTTTCAACAAAGAATACCTAGAGCATGAAGTCAATTTGATAATAGAAGTACATTGAAATGTCTTTTAAAATTACATACTGTATCCAAAGTATGAAAGTTTTTTTTTATGTCAATTTAAGGATTAACATTATTGGATTACAAAAAAAATAAATAGATAGAAAGACAGAAAGGCAGATAGATAGATAGATAGATAGATAGATAGATAGATAGATAGATGGATAGACAGACAGATAAATAGATAGACTGACAGACAGATAGATGATAGATAGATAAATAGATAATGAAATTGATAGATAGAAATAGATGTCATATAGTACACCTATATTAGTCCCGAAAACTTGAGACAAATCGGTGCATGTGTGCCCAACTTCATGTGCTGATGAAGTCGAACACATTACTGGAATTTTATGCTAGCATAGCTCTAACAGACAATGATTAGACATGTGCGGTTCAATTCATTCCGAATAGAAATTCGGACGAATTTGTTAAATTTGGAGATTTGGATAGATTCGAATTTCCGAATTACAGTAGTACCAAATCTACAGAATAAATCCAAATTAGTTCAGATTTATTCGTTAAATTCGGATGGCCATGGATTACACTAGTATTGTATAGTATATTAGGTTATATCACTCTGCTATGGGTTACATCTAATATACAGTACATAATACTTGTCTAATACACTGCACATCCCACCTAACACATACCGAAATTCCGAATTTCCGAACCGAACCGAACCGAATCCAGCCAAATTTATTCGAATCCAAATGAATCCGAAACTAATTCATTCAAATTTTTCCAAATTCGAATCGATCAGAACCGAAATTCAAAAACATGCGAACCAATCCGAACCGAACCAAATTTTTCCGCAGTGCACAAGTCTAACAATGATCATATGTTGTTCAAATGTACGTGCAATGGATAGTCCAATACTGTGTGGTTGAGACCTATGTAGTTTACTTATTTTATTGATCATATATAAAATTGACAAATATTTTGCTTAAGGTCTATAATATAAAAATATCTTGAATGCTATTTGACCTTTTTTTGACAATTTAAAAGATGCACAAAGGTTTGGAAATGACATCTTGATATTGTTTTGAGCAGGTTAGTTTGCATATATACCATTAATAATTTTGGCCAAGATTCAAATTGTTTTATTTTCCATTCAAAAAACACTGTATTAAAGACATGCTGGTGGTTTTATTTTGCTCAATTCTCTAAGTCATTCCAGTCCATAAAAAAAAAAAAAATGGACAGTCTACTTGAAAATATTTATAGTTTAAAAGGATAAATAATCCCTTTTATTACCCATTCCCCAGTTTTGCCTAACCAATACTGTTATATAAATACACTTTCTACCTCTGTGATTATATTGTATCTATGCCTCTGTAGCTGCCCCTTATCTTAGTTTTTTTTTTTTATTATTATTATTTTTTTTTTACAGAATTTAATTTTAGCCAATCAATGCTGACTCATAAATAACTCCACAGGAGTAAGAACACATTTTTTTATATGGCACACATGAACTAGCTCTGTCTAGCTTTGAGACGTTGATGAATTGCACTGAAATAATAGGCGGCCTTCAAGGGCTTAGAAATTAGCATATGAGCCTACCTAGATTTATCCTTTAACAAAGAATATACATCTAAACACATAAATACACATGTACAGTATATACACACACATATTTAGGCATATACACATTTAAGCCCTTTCCAGTCAAATACCTTGCCATATACCATATATCTTTTAATTCTTATAAAACATTTGTATTAATATTTATATTGAATATTTTAATCAGAAAGTGTATATATGAGTTTAGCATTTTATTTAAATGTACTAATGTTGTACTTGATGACACTTACCCTTTACGCTAGGTCTGCAGGTGTGTTAATCCGGTAAGTGCAAATTTTGTTTGCGCTCGATTGACACTGTTTGCTTTCAACTTGCAATATGCGTGGAAGTTAGCACGGTCCCCATAATGCTTATAGTGTTCCAAGCTAACAATAGCCCACCACTTGTAATCTAGCTCTATGTGATTAGAATGAAGTCAGTTAACACATTTTTCTATGACGACCAGATGGCATTGTGAGTATGAAGGTTGATGTTAAATGATTACATATGTATTAGGCTAGACATCAAGGTACATAATTGTATTGTTTGCTAGTATTTCTTCATAGCTAATGTTTGACAGTTACTCCTTTACATACATGACAACCTTTGAATACAATGTTCATTTATAGATTGGGCTAGATTATGAGTGGAGCGGTATTTATCTTTCCCACTCGTGCGCTAACTCCGCTAGAACTAAACTTTTTGGGGCGCGTCCGGTAGCGATCATCTTACAAGTTGAAAGCAAAAATGTTTTGCTTGTAGGCTAGCCCAATGTGCACAAAAGCTGAAGTTAGAATATCGCGGCCTCGTTAACGTATTCCCCCATTGAAGTCATAGAGCAAGAAAAGTGGTCACCTACCTGATCACATATTCTCAAGTGCGCTATTAATATTTCACATTCCAATGTTCTTCACATAGCAGAATATGTTTGATTCATTCATAAATACATATTTCTACATATATCTGATGATATTTTGGTACTATATATATATATATATATATATATATATATGTATATATAATATATATATGTATATATATATATAAATATATATTATATAGGTGTAGATATATACAAATATTTATAGGAATATCTATTTATAAATACTTAGAATATATTCTGCTATGTGCAGATGCAGAACATTGGAATGTGAAATATTTACAGTAAATACTACTTGATTGCAAAGGGCTCCAATAAACACACACACACACACACACACATATATATATATATATATATATATATATATATGTGTGTGTGTGTGTGTGTGTTTGTTTACATATGTAATTATGTGTAATGTCTATATATGTCTGTAAATACATATATACACATATAAATACATAAATACATTGTTACACACATATAAACACACACACACACACACACATATATATATATATTTACATATAAATATTTACACATATATGTATGCATCGTTATGTTAATGACCTTTGCCTGCCTTTTTATTTCTAACACCTGATCCTGACGCGCATTAAATTCAATTGCGCTCAAGCGAACATGTCAACTGTCAACTTGTAATACGAGTGCTACATCCGATGCGCACAGTCATGATAAACCCAATATCACTCCCACATTAGCACGCCACTCATATTCTGGCCCATTATGGGCTGGCGGCACAATTTATTTCTTTTTTAAGGTATTACCTGATACATACATTTCTGTAGGTTGCCAAGGTATTTGGTTACACCTAGCTGTGCTATAAATATACTAATTTAAAATGATATTTAGTTTAACAATAAAAAACATCAGATTTAGAACAACAAAAGGTTTTAAGGCAGCTCTCATGTTTATTGCAAAATGATCAACTGCTGGACTTATGACCTCATCTACCTTTTTATGAGTGCCAATCCGTTAGCCATCAAAGATTTTCTAACTTTTGCAAAAGGAATTTATGTGTTGTCTTCAATTGAGATTTATATTAGCAGTGCATATACAACATCTCACTAAGGGCTCGATAATCAAAAACGTAGTCACATGGAGAGAAAATACCCAAAATGTTTGTGCACATTATTGTGTCCATATATATAGCGAGATACGATAAAATCTAGCCATATACATTTAAAGGGAATGAAACCAAATATTTTTAAAGCATGCAATTTTAAACAGCTTTCTAATTTACTTATTTTATCACAATTTCTTTGTTCTTCTGGTATCTTTTGTTGAAACACAGGGACCTAAGCTCAAGAGCATGCATGTGTCGAGAGCACTATATGGCAGCATTTTTACATGAATGTTATTCATTTGCAAGAGCACTAGATGACTGCAATATTTCCTGCCATGTAGTGCTCTAGAAACCTACCTAGATATCTCTTCCACAAAGAAAACCATGGGAAATAAACACATTTGATAATAGAAGTAAATTAAAAAAATTTTAAACATTTTTGGGTTTCATATCCCTTTAACTTCTAAAAAGGCATTTAACGCATAGGAAAAGTCCTGCTTGGAGCAGCAAGTATTGCAGTTCCCAAGCACTGGGTGCCACATTTTACCTATATGTGGGTGTTAAACACATATTTAGTCAGGCTCAGTAGTGCATATTGTACACGTTTTAATGCTTTATACAATTTTATGTTTACTTTATACACCTCCAGTTTTGCTGATGGCATTGTTGACTTTTCATGTGAGATACATTTATCAAGTTGTGGAATCAGCGTTGGAGCCTACACGGTGCTTGCTCACATAAGGGACCCTGCTAACTACAAGTTAAAGAGCAACTGTCGTAAGTCATCTGAGGTGAAATGTATTTGTGGTGATTGCCAGACCCTGTAACTGGGTACAGCACTATACAAACAGTTGCTTGTGCTATAATGAATATGGGTTGTGGATAATGTTCTTCCACTGCCCATTCTAGGCATTTTATATAAATATATTTAAGTTTATCACACCTATCACTATTAACCTTTCAAAAGGTATATTTAAATTAGCACATCTTAATATACACAATTATATCGGCTATATTACGAGTCTTGCGTTAGCCTTAAAAAGCAGCGTTGAGGGGTCCCAACGCTGCTTTTTAACGCCCACTGCTATTACGAGTCTGGCAGGTACAGGTGTACCGCTCACTTTTCTTCCGCGACTCAAGCTTACCGCAAATCCCCTTACGTAAATTGCGTATCCTATCTTTTTAATGGGATTTGCCTAACACCGGTATTACGAGTCTTGGAAAAAGTAAGCTTTAGACCCTCTCCTGTCAAGACTCGTACCGCATTTAAAAGTCAGTAGTTGAGAGTTTTATGGGCTAACGCCATAACATAAAACTCTTAACTAAAGTGCACACTAACACCCATAAACTACCTATTAACCCCTAAACCGAGCCCCCCCCCCACATCGGAAACACTTAAATAAACTTTTTAACCCCTAATCTGCTGACCGGACATCACCGCCACTGTAATAAATATATTAACCCCTAAACCGCCGCACTCCTGCCTCGCAAACACTAGCTAAATTGTATTAACCCCTAATCTGACGTTCCTAACATCGCTGACACCTATCTACATTTATTAACCACTAATCTGCCGCCCCAACGTCGCCGCCACTATATTAAATGTATTAACCCCTAAACCTAAGTCTAACCCTAAATCTAACCCCCCCTAACTTAAATATAAATTAATTAAAATGAAATAAAAATACTACAATTAAATAAATTAATCCTATTTAAAACTAAATACTTACCTGTAAAATAAACCATAAGCTAGCAACAATATAACTAATAGTTACATTGTATCTATCTTAGGGTTTATTTTTATTTTACAGGCAACTTTGTATTTATTTTAACTAGGTACAATAGTTATTAAATAGTTATTAACTATTTAATAGCTACCTAGTTAAAATAAGTACAAATTTACCTGTGAAATAAATCCTAAATTACAATTACACCTAACACTACACTATTATTAAATTAATTACATAAACTAACTACAATTAAATAAAATAAACTAAAGTACGAAAAACAACAAACACAAAATTACAGGAAAAAAAAATAATTACAATTTTTTTTAAACTAATTACACCTAATCTAATCCCCCTAATAAAATAAAAAAGCCCCCCAAAATAATAAAATTCCCTACCCTATACTAAATTACAAATAGTCCTTAATAGGGCCTTTTGCGGGGCATTGCCCCAAAGTAATCAGCTCGTTTGTATGTAAAAAAAAAATACAATAACCCCCACATAAAAACCCACCACCCACACACTCAACCCTACTCTAAAACCCTCCCAATCCCCCCTTAAAAAAACCTAACACTAACCCCTTGAAGATCTCCCTACCTTAAGACATCTTCACCCAGCCGGGCACAAGTGGACCTCCAGAGGCGCAGAAGTCTTCATCCGATCCTGGCAAAAGAGGTCCTCCAAGCGACAGAAGTCTTCATCCAGGCGGCATATTCTATCTTCATCCATCTGGAGCGGAGCGGGTCCATCTTCAATCCAGCCGACACGGAGCATCCTCTTTAAATGAAGTCCAAGCGAAGAATGAAGGTTCCTTTAAATTATGTCACCCAAGATGGCCTCCCTTGAATTCCGATTGGGTGATAGGATTCTATTAACCAATCGGAATTAAGGTAGGAAAAATCCTATTGGCTGATTGGATCAGCCAATAGGATTGAACTTCAATACTATTGACTGATTGGATCAGCCAATAAGATTTTTCCTACCTTAATTCCGATTGGTTTATAGAATCCTATCAGCCAATCGGAATTCAAGGGACGCCATCTTGGATGACATCATTTAAAGGAACCTTCATTCTTCGCTTGGACTTCGTTTTAAGAGGATGCTCTGCGTCGGCTGGATTGAAGATGGACCCGCTCCAGATGGATGAAGATAGAAGATGCCGCCTGGATGAAGAAGGTCCACTTGTGCCAGGCTTGGTGAAGACGTCTCAAGGTAGGGAGATCTTCAAGGGGGTAGTGTTAGGTTTTTTTAAGGGAGGATTGGGTGGGTTTAGAGTAGGGTTGGGTGTGTGGGTGGTGGGTTTTAATGTTTGGGGGTATTGTATTTTTTTTTACAGGTAAAAGAGCTGATTTCTTTGCGGCAATGCCCCGCAAAAGGCCCTTTTAAGGGCTATTTGTAATTTAGCATAGGCTAGGGAATTTTATTATTTTGGGGGGCTTTTTTATTTTATTAAGGGGATTGAATTAGTTGTAATTAGTTTAAAAAAATAGTAATTATTTTTTTATTTTCTGCAATTTAGTTTTTATTGTTTTTCGTACTTTAGTTTAATTAATTTAATTGTAGTTAATTGTAGTTATTTTATGTAATTAATTTAATGATAGTATAGTGTTAGGTGTAATTGTAATTTAGGTTAGAATTTATTTTACAGGTAAATTTGTACTTATTTTAACTAGGTAGCTATTAAATAGTTAATAAATATTTAATAACTATTCTACCTAGTTAAAATAAATACAAAGTTGCCTGTAAAATAAAAATAAATCCTAAGCTAGCTAAAATGTAACTATTAGTTATATTGTAGCTAGCTTAGGGTTTATTTTATAGGTAAGTATTTAGTTTTAAATAGGAATTATTTATTTAATTGAAGTTATTTTATTTAGATTTATTTAAATTATATTTAAATTAGGGGGGTTTTAGGGTTAGGGTTAGACTTAGGTTTAGGGGTTAATAACTTTATTATAGTGGCGGCTACGTTGGGGCGGCAGATTAAGGGTTAATACATTTCATATAGTTGTGGCGACATTGGGGGGGCAGATTAGGGGTTAATAAATATAATGCAGGGTTCGGCGATGTTGGGGGCAGCAGATTAGGGGTTCATTAGTATAATGTAGGTGGCGGCGGTGTCCGGAGCGGCAGATTAGGGGTTAATAATATTATGCAGGTGGCGATGATGTCGGGGGTGGAAGATTAGGGGTTAATAAGTATAATATTAGGGGTGTTTCGACTCAGGGTTCATGTTAGGGTGTTAGGGGTAGGCATACAATGTGTTTCCCCATAGGAATCAATGGGGCTGCGTTAGGAGCTGAACGCTGCTTTTTTGCACGTGTTAGACTTTTTTTCAGCCGTCTCAGCCCCTTTGTTTCCTATGGTGAAATCGTGCATGTTTAGCCAGCTCAGCGCTACCATAAGCAACGCAGGTATTGAGGTGAGATGTGGAGCTAAATTTAGCTCTACACTCACCTTTTTGCGGCTAACGCCAGGTTTAAAAAAACCTGTAATACCAGCGTTGTCTTAAGGGAGCGGTGAAAAAAAAGTCTCGTTAGCAACCCACCCCTGTTACCACAAAACTTGTAATCTCGCCGTAAGTTTATTATATTTACCACTATGAGCATTCAGTTTCACAAAGTAATTATTAGTACTGTCATATGATTTTTGGTATTATTACCATATATTACCTTTACTTTGATTATGAGTAGATATGCACATATGCTTGGCTCCATTCTCATATTATGTTAAAAATATAGAGCCTCTTATCATTATTACAATTAACAATACTTCTTAAGATAATACCACTAGCTTAAGAACGTACATATAGAAAGACAGAATCCTTTCAGCAAACAATCTATCCTAGTGAATAAAGTCTCTTATTGAAAATACCGCTGTCACTATGGCAAATAATAAAAAAAAAAAAATGAGTTATCCAATTACAGCTACATAAGCTTTCACATCTCCGAGTGACGCCATCTTGGATGACATCATTTAAAGGAACCTTCATTCTTCGCTTGGACTTCGTTTTAAGAGGATGCTCTGCGTCGGCTGGATTGAAGATGGACCCGCTCCAGATGGATGAAGATAGAAGATGCCGCCTGGATGAAGAAGGTCCACTTGTGCCAGGCTTGGTGAAGACGTCTCAAGGTAGGGAGATCTTCAAGGGGGTAGTGTTAGGTTTTTTTAAGGGAGGATTGGGTGGGTTTAGAGTAGGGTTGGGTGTGTGGGTGGTGGGTTTTAATGTTTGGGGGTATTGTATTTTTTTTTACAGGTAAAAGAGCTGATTTCTTTGGGGCAATGCCCCGCAAAAGGCCCTTTTAAGGGCTATTTGTAATTTAGCATAGGCTAGGGAATTTTATTATTTTGGGGGGCTTTTTTATTTTATTAAGGGGATTGAATTAGTTGTAATTAGTTTAAAAAAATTGTAATTATTTTTTTATTTTCTGAAATTTAGTTTTTATTGTTTTTCGTACTTTAGTTTAATTAATTTAATTGTAGTTAATTGTAGTTATTTTATGTTATTAATTTAATGATAGTATAGTGTTAGGTGTAATTGTAATTTAGGTTAGAATTTATTTTACAGGTAAATTTGTACTTATTTTAACTAGGTAGCTATTAAATAGTTAATAAATATTTAATAACTATTCTACCTAGTTAAAATAAATACAAAGTTGCCTGTAAAATAAAAATAAATCCTAAGCTAGCTAAAATGTAACTATTAGTTATATTGTAGCTAGCTTAGGGTTTATTTTATAGGTAAGTATTTAGTTTTAAATAGGAATTATTTATTTAATTGAAGTTATTTTATTTAGATTTATTTAAATTATATTTAAATTAGGGGGGTTTTAGGGTTAGGGTTAGACTTAGCTTTAGGGGTTAATAACTTTATTATAGTGGCGGCTACGTTGGGGCGGCAGATTAAGGGTTAATACATTTCATATAGTTGTGGCGACATTGGGGGGGCAGATTAGGGGTTAATAAATATAATGCAGGGTTCGGCGATGTTGGGGGCAGCAGATTAGGGGTTCATTAGTATAATGTAGGTGGCGGCGTTGTCCGGAGCGGCAGATTAGGGGTTAATAATATTATGCAGGTGGCGATGATGTTGGGGGTGGAAGATTAGGGGTTAATAAGTATAATATTAGGGGTGTTTCGACTCAGGGTTCATGTTAGGGTGTTAGGGGTAGGCATACAATGTGTTTCCCCATAGGAATCAATGGGGCTGCGTTAGGAGCTGAACGCTGCTTTTTTGCACGTGTTAGACTTTTTTTCAGCCGTCTCAGCCCCTTTGTTTCCTATGGTGAAATCGTGCATGTTTAGCCAGCTCAGCGCTACCATAAGCAACGCAGGTATTGAGGTGAGATGTGGAGCTAAATTTAGCTCTACACTCACCTTTTTGCGGCTAACGCCAGGTTTAAAAAAACCTGTAATACCAGCGTTGTCTTAAGGGAGCGGTGAAAAAAAAAGTCTCGTTAGCAACCCACCCCTGTTACCACAAAACTTGTAATCTCGCCGTAAGTTTATTATATTTACCACTATGAGCATTCAGTTTCACAAAGTAATTATTAGTACTGTCAAATGATTTTTGGTATTATTACCATATATTACCTTTACTTTGATTATGAGTAGATATGCACGTATGCTTGGCTCCATTCTCATATTATGTTAAAAATATAGAGCCTCTTATCATTATTACAATTAACAATACTTCTTAAGATAATACCACTAGCTTAAGAACGTACATATAGAAAGACAGAATCCTTTCAGCAAACAATCTATCCTAGTGAATAAAGTCTCTTATTGAAAATACCGCTGTCACTATGGCAAATAATAAAAAAAAAAATTAGTTATCCAATTACAGCTACATAAACTTTCACATCTCCGAGTGAAGTTTTTTGGGAGGACCTAAGGAAGCACAGCAGGGAGCAGTTCACATACACGTCAGTGTTTTTCATTTGTTACACCTACAGTGACGCTCTCTAACGCCTCCCCCACATCTCGTATGTCTATGTCTATAGTCACATGACCTACTGCTTGTCCATAACCTCCCTATTATTTGTAATCAACTAAATATTTATCTTACTGGCCAGGCAATTGGCCATTCATTCAGTGATGACAACCCCTGCCTCAATGATGATAATCAAACAACAAGAAAATGAATAGTTTTCATGTCTATATACACACGCACATGAATCCAACAAATAAGTATGAACAGATAAAACTTTATAGCAATGTATATGGTTTTGATAACGATTTTATAACACTACAAAGGAGCATGATCTTTGTGTTACATCTTGATGAAATGTATATGCACTTTAACTAATTATATACAGAGCTTTAAAATAGATTACAGTTGTATATAAGGCTCAGTATTTTAAATTTTGGGGCTATGAGAAATAAATATATACTCTAAATGAAGGGTTAAGCAGCTGGGAACCTACCCCTGAGGGGCGGTCCCCAGGTGTATGTGTTTTTCAGCAATAATTGATCGGTAAGTTTAGTGTATTTAAAGGCCATAAATAGTTTGTATTTTATGCCTGATGAAACAGCATTGTGAAGCGCTAAGAAACACGTTGTATATTTAAGGAGGGCTATTTATATACCCTACCTTATGGTTCCTGTTTTTATTTGTTCATGATTTTAAATAAATCTTTTTATATACTGGAACCATTTCCTATTTGCCTACTATTCACCACTTACAAATCACTCCCATTGGGAGCTGTCAGCTGTGGATCATTCCCCATTCCCAGCTCTTGGGGTATCCGAGCTCCAGTGTTCCAGCTATCCTGCTCCACTGTTCCAGCCCTTGCCATGGGGATGTCAGTAAGCTGGGTTGCTGTAAAATACCCAGTCTGCGCCTGATAGCACTGTCTGAGTGCTCCACAAAAATGTGAGTACCCGGATTTGGGGACTTTAAACTGTTCTATACTGGTACACACAAGCGCCTCTTCTTTTTCCTCATCTTTTCAGACTCCATGAAACTTTGCTGTGAGGAGAGTGCAGCCTATTCCTTCTACATCTTGTGCATCTGAGCCACAGATTTGTTAATTTAGAATTGACTGGGTCATCTATCTCAAGTGGAATACATCTTTATAGAAATTCATTTGTCCTATGACACTCTATTCATACCGTGTTGTATCCCTTGTTATACAGTTGGTATTATTTAAATGTGGTGGAGAGATATCTACCTGTTTATAGTGTGTATTTTATAACATTGTGCCATATATGCTTCGAGTTGTATGTGGATAATACTTCATTATCTTGTCCACTAAATCAAAGAAGATAAGATATAACACTTATGGTAGATTTGATTTTGGGAAATATCTCTGTTTAAACAAATCAATTTTTTTATAACACACACATTAGCACCCCCTATCTAGGATCTCTTGTATTAGTAACCCCTTTGTTTTTTCCAATGCAATTATATTTTGAAATAATATTATAGACAACTAGTGCATTTCTTTTGGTTGATCGTACATTTTTGTTCAACTTTGTCCTTGATTACTTCTGCATTAACTTCTCTTCTTACAAGATATAATTTATAATATTATATTTGATTTTAGTAATGCTGTCATCAGAACAGCGATGGGCATTGTGTGTGAAGAATTACTAGCAATTCTGCTCTGTTCTATTCCACTAAATATTTGTTTTAGTGCCTTCACATTCATTTGGTCTGTTCCTCCTCTTTAATGACCCTTGCTATAATAAAATAAGAAACCAGCTTTATTTAAAATTGACCTGCAGTTTCTACCTCCAACCAGTTCATGGAAGGATGGGCAGATGCTTTTTCTTGAGGGAAAGTATTACAGCTACATCCCTTTTCAATACTTACAAAAAATAAATAAATTCAAAATCCCCCAGGTACAAACTGAAAAACAAGTAAACAAGCCTTAAGGTTTAAAGGTTTGGCTGTAAAAAAGGTGCATTGCTAAATCAACAGCTCTCTTCAAGCATCTGTTTTTATACATAAAATTGCATTCCTGGAGCAACATATGCTTATGTACTTTATGCAAATAGAGACTGAAGAATTTAGTTTGTGGGTCTAGCATTTTGTTGGTGCACAGTAATGCTTTGGCAGCATATTTAGGAATTGCATGGGGTGGTCAGCTGGCATGACTTAATGAGTTTGAATTCACAGTTGTATATAAACCAAAACTAATAAAACAATACATGCTGTAGGGATGTGTGTCTTGTGTTTAAAAAATGTACATCCTTTTTTAATATATACTGTGTGGAATTTGATTATTAACAGACCACTGCACTTTTAAACTTTGTAAAAGTCTTGCATAGAATAAATAAGAAGTCTTTACCTCCAACGCTTTAATAGCAAAATACAAATACATGTGAAAACTAAATTGTTTAAATCTATTAAGGCGACATTAAGTAACAAGTTAAGCACAGGGGAACTATTTTAACACTCAATGGAGTCAAGTATGATCATTAAAAAAGTATATCTAATACTTTTCAACAAAAAATCACCAATAAAATCTATTGGGACTTTTGACTATTAATAAATAAATTGATACAATTTTCAAAGGATTGTGTTCAACTTCTTTATAGTTTAAAGTGTGTTAAAATTCTCACTGTATTGTCCCAGTCCCAATAGAGAATGAAGAGGACAGAACACTGTTAAAGTTTATTTTGGTTTAATGGAGCAGAAAACAAAATAAAAATTTCAAAGATAAATTCATCTGAGATAAAAACATTTTCCAGATTGCGCCTTAAAAATTTTGAATCCAACCTGTCACAAGCCTTCTCTGCATCTGTCAACAGGAGAACAGATTGGATATGGTTTAAAGTGGCTAGTTGTATTAGCTGAAGAATTCTAAAAAGTATTTCCCATCTCCCCTGCACAATCCCAGCTAAGTCCTTGGGAACCAAGTATGGCAAAATTGGATTAAAACGGTTAGCTAATATCTTGGCATAAATCATAAGGTCAACATTGAGTAAAGATATATGCCTTAAATTGTTTGAGTAGTCTGGGGACATTCTTAGGACTCCATGTACGAAGCAGCGAGAGCTGCTACGGAGCCCTTGTGGGGCAGGTTCGCATATGCGAGCCTGCTTTCCGCAATGTAAGAAGCAGCAGTTATTAGACTGCTACTTTTTAACTCTCTCCACCTCTAAGGTGGCGGAGAGAAATCACCAAGAGCTCGCTCACTCTTGGTGATTGACAGTTCCTTCACTCGCGCGATTGGTCATACAAATGAAGGGGTGGGCATTACACACTCATTGGAGTGTGTAATGATACATACGGTCAGTGGATTGACAGATCCGTTGCCCGTATGTACCAAAGGTGGGCGGAAAGCTTTGCAAGTTGAGAAGCTTTCCGCCCACCTTTTAATACATGGGACCCTTAATTTCAGAAGCACAGTAACCTGAACTTCTGTAACAGAGGATGGAAAGTTATGCCCTTGGTTCACTTAATGTAATATGAGTAATAAGTTTATGGCCAGAATTTCATTAACATTTTATAATATGCGCCTGTAAATCTTCTAGGCCTGGACTTTTCCCTGAAGCAAGAGATTTAATAGCAAGACCAACTTTATTGAAGCTTATGGGTTGATTTAGAACCTTCTTTATTTCCTCAGAATGTTGGGTGTTGGGATAGCTCTCAAATAAGTGTGACAGGCAGATGTGTGTTCTGTGGAGTTACGTTTCGGAAAAAAAGATTATATAATAAGGATAATAATGCATATAAGACCCATGCAATTGAAGCAGTATCTTATACTTTCCAGTAGGGTTTAAATGCAAACAATATTTTTAACTTTTTAAAATATATTCTTTGAGATCCATGATTTTTTTTTTGTTTGATTCCCCTTTAACTTTAAGACTGGCACCTACCTTGTGCATTCACCTAAACATGTGCTGATTTATGCATATAGACTATGCACAAGCTTGCATGTCAATCCAGCATGTGCATATCATTATCACTCAGGGGGGGTGTTAGTGGTGTAAATATCCAATTAGAGAAGATTAAAGCAATTTTTATCACAAAATTAGGTTATAAAGGTTTGCTGGTGATGTTACTTTTATTTCCCTTTAATTTTGTACTTTTTAGACAACAGTAACAGTTCAAAGTTCTGCCCTTCCTCACTTAAAATTATTTAGAATCACGTACAAGTCTACATTAATGGAATAGGTGGAGTTTATCTATCACATCTTGTAAAACTCAGATTTAGGGGCGATTTATCAAGTGTCTGGCGGACATGATCCGTCGGCATTTATCATTGCACAAGCAGTGAACTGGTGAACTGTCGGGGAGCAGCGTTTTTGGTGATGTGGGAGGCTGACAATTTAGGGGTTAATAGGCTTAGTAAGTGGTGGTGATAGCGGCGGTGTCGGGGAGCAGCGGAATAGGGGTTAATACATTTTATTAGTGTCG
The DNA here is from genome assembly GCF_027579735.1 of Bombina bombina. Lineage (NCBI taxonomy): Eukaryota > Metazoa > Chordata > Amphibia > Anura > Bombinatoridae > Bombina > Bombina bombina. The sequence goes on from NC_069500.1 coordinate 49,733,318, forward strand.
GCGATGTCGGGGGCAGCAGATTAGGGGTGTTTAGACTCAGGGTTTATGTTAGGGTGTTAGGTGTAAACGTAACTTTTTTTCAATGATAGAAATCAATGGGTATCATTCATTCTCTTGCAGCATCGAACATAAGCTTTCGTTGCTTTCAGACTCCCATTGATTTCTATGGCATCCGCAGCCTCAAGGATGGCGGTTTGAAAACCAGGTACGCTGCGTCGGAATAGCCGTGAGCATACCTGTTAAATGTTTGATAAATTTGAAAAAGTGTCAAATAGAGTTGAATGTGTATTCGGAACATCTGTAATGGCGTAAGCATTGATCTGCATCGGATTGAGATCGCGGGATCGTATGTTACGTCACAAATTTTAACATTTGCTGATCTTGATGCTTTGATAACTAGGTCGGATCAATCTCAGAACAATTACTATGCGGAATTACAGCGTATTTTCTGTTGACGCTTTGATAAATAGACCCCGTGGTCTTTATTGCCCCTTTCCCTTTTGTTTAGAATATTAGAAACTGATTTTAATTTCTAATATTGGTTCACCTATTATATCTCTCCCAGTTGCAAAGTCCAAAGAGTCTTAACAGAAAACTATGAATATATCATATTGATTTATGATCACAATATTTTGTTTTCACTTGAGCGCTAACTGTGATCAAGGTGAATTATTAGAGCAACCGTAGTTTCAGGCATATTACAAGTTGAAAGGAAAAAAATAGTGCATGAGCAAAAGACTTAGACACTCTATTTATTTATTTTCTACGGTAAAGCCAGAAATCCGGGTAGAAAACACATGAAAAATCCACATATGAAAAATAAAAAATTGTTCATGAATAAAAATGTTTCATGTTGTTGTTGTAAAAATGTTTTATTTCCTGTTGTTGTAATAAAACACGGTGCAAAACATATGAAAAATCCACATAAGAAATAACAAAACATGGTGCAAAACATATGAAAAATCTACATATGAAATAACAAATTATGGTACAAAACATATGAAAAATCCACTTATGAAATATACAAAATTTTAATTTCCTGTTGTACAAAAACATTGTACAAAACAAAAATGTTTGTGTAATCCAAAATAAAAATGTTTCATTTACTGTTGGTGTGTTTTACCCTATTTAGGTACCTTTCATTCCTATTGGCTGACATTTTGAAATCAGCCAATAGGATGAGAGCTACTGAAATCCTATTGTCTATTCAAATGGTCAGCCTATAGGAATGCAAGGTACCCCAATATAAATGGGGTACCTTGCATTCAATCTTCAGTGTGCGGCTGAAATCGCATGAAGAACAACCTCCACGCCAGTCCTGCTCCGTGGCTGCTGGTCCTGCTCCCCGATCACCTCCGCTCCGCGATCACCTCCGCTCTGTGCCGCCTTCACTTCGGATATAGATAGAAGATTTCCCCGGGCTGAATGAAGAACTTCACAGCATAGTTTTGTTTTTGGGGCTAGAGCAGATTGCCCTTTTAAGGACAATGCCCATACAAATGTCCCTTTTAGGGGCAATGGGTAGCTTAGGTTTTTTTAGACTTAGGTTTTTTATTTTGGGGAATTGTTTGGGTGGTGGATTTTACTGTTATGGGGTAATTGGTCATTTTTTTTTAGGTAAAGTAGCTGTTTAACTTAAGCCAATGCCCTACAAAAGGCCCTTTTAAGGGCTATTGGTAGTTTAGTTTAGATTATCTAAACCTATTAGATTAGGTTTAATTTTTTTTTTTTTTCATTGTGACAGTATTTTTTTTATTTTATGTAATTGGGGTTCATTTAGGGGGTGTTAGTTTAGGGGGCTTAGTAATTAAATTAGTTATTTAAGTTGTGGGGGGTGGTGGTTTAGGAGTTAATAGGTTAATTAGGTTTATTGAGATGTGGAGGGTTGGCCGTTTAATGGTTAAAAAGTTAATTAGGTTTATTGCGATGTGGGGGTTGGTGGTTTAGGGGTTAATATTTTAATTATGTTATTTGTGTTGTTGCTTAATTTGTGGATTAGGGGTTAATTACTTATTATTTTGCAATGTGGGGGTTGGCGGTTTAAGTGTTTGTTAATATTTCTTGCGGGCGCTCAGGTGTTTTTTTTTGTTAATACTTTGTACGGGTGGTTAGGTTTTTTTTGTTAAAACTTTGTGCGAGCGGTTGGTTAGGTTTTTTTTTGTTAATACTTCGTGCAGGCGGTTAAGTGTTTTTATTATTTTGTGCGTGCGGTTAGGTTTTTGTTACTTCGTGTGTGCAGTTATGTGTTTTTTGTTAATATTTGGTGCGGGCGCTTAGGTGTTTTTTGTTAATGCTTCATTTGGCTATTCTGCATCCAGGTGGAACATTCTTTTGGCTGCGTGCGCAACTGACGACAGTGATGGGCGCATTACAAATGCGATTAATGTATATATATATATATATATATATATATATATATTTTAAATAAAAAGTAAAGTGACAAAGGAATTTCTACTAAAAACACATTAAAACACATATTAAATTAATACAAATTGTATTGCATGTTTGAATTGTATATATATATATATATATATATATATATTATCCAGGGGTGCACGGGGGTACTATGGAAACATAATAAAAAAATAGAGAGAGAAAAGAAAAGAGAGTAATTAGCCATCAACCTCTCGTAAATTACAAAAAGTTAAATGAGGAGAGAACTATGGGAGAAACATCACAGTCCGATAAACAAAGTGCTAAAAATACCTTTATTACAAAACTTTCAGGTAGATTACGAGTTATGCGCGCTATAGGGTTTTTAACGAACGCAACAAAAGTTGCGTTATTTCACCCTCTATAGCGCTGCCATTACAAGTATTGAAACAGCCGGATTGTGCGTGCGATATGGTTACGTTGAGCTCCATACCGCACAAAATACAATCGCTGTTTTGATGTGCTTGTGCACGCATTCCACATAGACATCAATGGGGAGAATGGGTCAGAAAAAAACACCCTAGATCGCGGAATGATAAACTTTGTAACGCAGCCCCATTGATGTCTATGGGGAAAAAAGTAACGTAAACCTAACACCCTAACATAAACCCCGCATCTAAACACCCCTAATCTGCCTCCGCCGACATCGCCGCCACCTAAATAAATCTATTAACCCCTAATCTGCCACTCCCAATATTGCTGTCACTATACTAAAGTTATTAACCCCTATTCCCCTGCACCCCAACATCGCCCACCCTATTCCTCTGCTCCCCGACATTGCCACCACTAAATAAAGTTATTAACCCCTAAACCTCTGGCCTCCCACATCACTACCACTAAATAAACCTAATAACCCCTAAAACGCCAGCCCGCCACATCGCAACAACCTAAATTAAACTATTAACCCCTAAACCTAACCCTAAACCTAACCCTAACCGTAAACCTAACCCTAACCCTAACACTCCCTAACTTTAACATAATTAAAATAGAGCTAAATTAAAGTTACAATTATTAACTAAATAATACCTCTTTAAAACTAAATACACACTTTCTGTGAAATAAAACCTAAGCTAGCTACTATATAACTAATAGTTACATTGTAGCTATCTTAGGTTTTATTTTTATTTTACAGGTAAGTTTGTATTTATTTTAACTAGGCAGACTAGTTAGTAAATAGTTATTAACTATTTACTAACTACCTAGTTAAAATAAATACAAACTTACCTGTGAAATAAAACCTATGCTGCCTTACATTAAAACCTACCATTAGAAAAAATAAAAAAACCTACCATTAGAAAAAATAAAAAAAAAACTACCATTACTAAAAATAACAAACAAACGGCCAGATTACGAGTTTTGCTTTATGAATGGCTCGGTAATAACTTGCAAGTTATTTCCACTGCTCACCTTTAATAGCGCTGCTATTACAGGTTTTCCAAAAACCTGCGTTTGCGGGCAATATGGCAGCGTTAAGTTCCATACCGCACACAAACACCAGCGCTGCTTTGAGCTGGTTTTACGTGCTTGTGCACGATTTCCCCATAGACATCAATGGGGAGAGCCAGCTAAAAAAAAAGCCTAACACCTGCAATAATGGAGCGTAAAGCTCCGTAACGCAGTCCCATTGATTCCTAAGGGGAAAGAAAATTTCTCTTTAAACCTAACAACCTAACATAAACCCAGAGTCTAAACACCCCTAATCTGCTGCCCCTAACATCGCCGCCACCTACATTACACTTATTAACCCTTAATCTGCCACCCCGACATCGCCACCACTTACATTACACTTATTAACCCCTAATATGCCGCCCCCAACATCGCTGCTACCTACATTACACTTATTAACCCATAATCTGCCGCCCCCAACATGGCCGCCACCTACCTACACTTATTAACCCCTAATCTGCCGCCCCAATGTTGCCCCCGCCACTATACTAAAGTTATTAACCCCTAAACCTCTGGCCTCCCACATCACTAACACTAAATAAATATATTAACCCCTAAGCCTAACCCTAAGTCTAACCCTAACCATAACCCCTAACTTTAATATAATTAAAATAAATCTAAATACAAATTACTATTATTACCTAAATAATACCTATTTAAGACTAAATACTTACCTATAAAATAAAACCTGAGCTAACTACAATATAACTAATAGTTACATTGTAACTATCTTAGGTTTTATTTTTATTTCACAGGCAAGTTTGTATTTATTTTAACTAGGTAGACTAGTTAGTAAATGGTTATTAACTTTTTACTAGCTACCTAGTCAAAATAAATACAAATTTACCTGTAAAATAAAACCTAACCTGTCTTACACTAAAACCTAACATTATACTAAAATTAAATAAATTAAATTAACAAAATACATTTATCTAAATTACAAAAAATAATAAACTCTAATTTACACAAAATAAAAAAGAAATTATCAAATATTTAAACTAATTACACCTAATCTTATAGCCCTATCAAAATAAAAAAGCCCCCCACAAAATAAAAAAAACCCTAGCCTACACTAAACTGCCAATGGCCCTTAAAAGGGCCTTTGTGGGGCATTACCCCAAAAGAAATCAGCTCTTTTACCTGTAAAAAAAATAATACAAACAACCCCCCAACAGTAAAACCCACCACCCACACAACCAACCCCCCCAAAAAAACTACCTAAAAAACCTAAGCTCCCCATTGCCCTGAAAAGGGCATTTGAATGGGCATTGCCCTTAAAAGGGCATTACGCTCTTTTACACTGCCCAAAGTCCCTAATCTAAAATTAAAACCCACCCAATAAACCCTTAAAAACACCTAACACTAACCCCCGAAGATCCACTTACAGTTTTTGAAGACCGGACATCCATCCTCATCCAGCCGGGAGAAGTCTTCATCTAAGCAGCAAGAAGTCCTCAACGAATCCGGGAGAAGTCTTCATCCAAGTGGCAAGAAGTCGTCCTCCAGGCGGGCAGAAGTCTTCATCCAGACGGCATCTTCTATCTTCATCCTTCCGACGTGGAGCGGCTCCATCATCAAGACATCCGGCGCAGAGCAACTTCTTTTGATGGCTCTTCAAGAATGAAGTTTCCTTTAAATGACGTCATCCAAGATGGCGTCCCTTGAATTCCGATAGATTCTGATAGAATCAACCAATCGGAATTAAAGGGTAAAAAATTATATTGGCTGATTCAATCAGCCAATATGATTGAGCTTCAATCCTATTGGCTGATCTAATCAGCCAATAGGATTGAGCTTGCATTCTATTGGCTGATTGGAACAGCTAATAGAAAACAAGCTCAATCCTATTGGCTGATTGCATTACCTACAGTTAGAGACAGCAGATTAGGGGTTAATAAGTGTATGTAAATGGCAACGACATTGGGGCAGCAGATTAGGGGTTAATAATATTTAACTAGTGTTTACGATGCGGGAGTGTGGCGGTTTAGGGGTTAATATGTTTATTATAGAGGCGGCGATGTCCAGAGCAGCAGATTAGGGGTTAATAATTTATTTTAGTGTTTGCGATGTGGGAGTGCCTCGGTTTAGGGGTTAGTAGGTAACCAAACTCACAAAATAAAAATAAAGTTAAAGCTAATCTACCTATTGCCCTGAAAAGGGCATTTGTATGAGCATTGCCCTTAAAAGGGCATTCAGATCTTTTTCCTGCCCTTAAAAAGGCATTCAGCTATTTTAAGAAATGCCCAACCCCTAATCTAAAAATAAAAACCCACCCCAAAACGAAAAAAAAAAAACATTACACAAAATAACAAACAAATTATCTAAAATAATAACAATTTATTTTTATTCTAATACCAATTTAAAAAAAACCACCCCAAAATAAAAGAAACCTAATCGAGAATAAACTACCAATAGCCCTTAAAAGGGCCTTTTGTAGGGCATTGCCCTAAAGATATCAGCTCTTTTACTAAAAAAATAATACAAAGACCCACTAACATTACAAACCCCTTCCCCCCTTAAACCCACAAAATAAAAAAAACTATCTAAAAATCCTAATCTACCCATTGCCCTGAAAAGGGCATTTGTAGGGGCATTGCCCTTAAAAGGACATTTAGCTATTTTTCTTGCCCTAATTTAAAAAAAAACCCAGCCAAAAAAACTTAAAAACCCCCACTAACCCCTCTTTAGGTACTCACAGTTGCTGAAGTCCCGCTTGAAGGATCTTCATCCCGGTGGCTCCATCTTCATCCAGGCGGCATCTTCTATCTTCACTCCGGCAGCGTCTTCTATCTTTATCCCGGCGGTGTGGAGTGGGTCCCTCCTGAAGACGTCTGGCGAGGAGCATCCTCTTCATATGGTCGCCGCCGTATACTAAGTCTTCAATGCAAGGGACGCCATTCAAAAGGCGTCCCTTGCATTCTTATTGTGTCATTTGATTTTGGAAATTCAAATCGGCCAATAGGATGAGAGCTACTGAAATCCTATTGGATGTCCAAAACAGCCAATAGGATGAGAGCTTCTGAAAGTCTATTGGCTGTTCAATTCAGCCAAAAGAATTTCAGTAGCTCTCATCCTATTGGCTGATTTGAATTACCAAAATCAAATCAGCCAATAGGAATGCAAGGGATGCCATTTTGAATCGTGTCCCTTGCATTGAAGATTCAGTATACGGCGGTGACCGTATTGAAAGGATGCTCTGCGCCAGATGTCTTCAGGATGAACCCCTCCGTGCTGCCGGGATGAAGATAGGATATGCCGCTAGGATGAAGATAGAAGATGCCACCTGGATGAAGATGGAGCGGCCTGGATGAAGATGGAGCCGCCGGGATGATGGTCCTTCAAGCGGGACTTCAGCAACTATGAGTACCTAAAAAAGGGTTAATGTTAGGTATTTTTAAGGTTTTTTGGTTGTTTTTTTTTTACTAGGGGTTGGGCAGTTTTTAAAAGAGCTAAATGCCCTTTTAAGGGCAAGAAAAATGCCCTTACAAATGCCCTTTTCAGGGCAATGGGTAGATTAGGTTTTTGTTAGAGTTAGTTTTTTTTATTTTAGGGGGTTGGTTGGGTGGTGGGTTTTACTGTTGGGGGGTCTTTGTATTTTTTTACATGTAAAAGAGCTGTTTAACTTAGGGCAATGCCCTACTAAAGGCCCTGTTAAGGGCTACTGGTAGTTTATTGTAGGCTAGATTTTTTATTTTGGGTGGGCTTTTTTATTTTTATAGGGCTATTAGATTAGGTGTAATTCTTTTTTATTTTTGATAATTTCGTTTGTTATTTTTCATAATTTAGTGTTTGTTATTTTTTGTAATTTAGTATTTTTATTTTTTGTAATTAGATACTTTGTAATTTTTATAGTAGTGTTAGGATTTTTTTAATGTGTATTTTAGTTTTCTTTAATTAGTAGTTAGTTTAATTTTAGTTTAATAGTTATATTAGTTTAATTGTTAGTTTAAAATTTATTTTTTTAATTTTACAGGTAAGTTTTCATTTAAGTTAGAGAAATTGTAATTTTAATATAAAATAGGGGGGCATTAGGTTTAGGGGTTACTAGTTTAAATTAGTTTATTGCGATGTGGTGGGCTTTCAGTTTAGGGGTTAATAGTTTCATTTATTATATTTCATTGTGGGGGTTTTCGGTTTAGGGGTTACTAGATTTATTATCGTGGCGGCAGTGTCAGGGAGCGGCGGAATAGGGGTTAATAACTTTAGTATAGTGGGGGCGATGTGGGCGGGCAGTAGATTAGGGGTTAATAATATTTAAATAGTGTTTGCGATGCGGGAGGGCGGCAGTTTAGGGGTAAATAACTATATTAAAGTGGCAACGATGTCGGGGAATGGCGGAATAGGGTTTAATAAATTTTATTAGTGGTGGCGATGTTGAGAGCAGCAAATTAGGGGTTAATTACTTTAATATTGTATTTGCGATGTGGGAGAGCCACAGTTTAAGGGTTAATAGGTAGTTTATGGGTGTTAGTTTACTTTGTGAAACTTTAGTTATGAGTTTTATGTAACAGTTTTGTTGCGTAAAACTCATAACTACTGCTCTCAGATGGTGGTCCGGATCTTGTCGGTATAGGCTGCAACTCAAGCTTTTTAGCCTCACCGCAAAACTGTGCTATGGAAGACTAAAGAAAAAACATATTTTTTTTCGTGTTCGAGACTGACGTTGCGTTACAGGCTAAATGGCTTGCGGTACAGCTATACCGACAAGACTTGTAATGGCTGCTGTGCTGTTTTAATGCATTGTTTTTTAGCATTAAAACACGAACGCAAAACTTGTAATCTAGGTGATAGTGTACTATTATATTTATGTTAATAAACCCAAAAGTACCGCTTTAAGACTATTACAAATTCGCTAACAACCAATAGAAAAAATTGTCTAAAGCATAAAAAGCTCTTGGTTGGAAAAATACTCATAATCACCTATTGTAGCAGCAGCGGATAATTAATCCTGATACTCATACCAGGGTCAGTAAAGGCACTTAAAATGGTAAACACCCAGCATATAGGGCTAGATTACAAGTGGAGCTCCAATTTATAGTGCACCTGTAAATGGGCAAATTCGCCCGTTTACAGACACGCGATAAATAACCAGCTATTGCTACCACAAGCTCTGAAAATTAACCAGAGGTCAGATTTCCGGTTCATTTTACGTCACTCCAGATGTTCCGCACACAAGTTCGGCACAATCTGACTACTTTTGCTAGTTATCAAAAAACTAGCAGGTACGCTCAGCACTTTTCCGGCCCAGCGTACCTGGTTTTCAAACCGCCGCCCTGGAGGCGGCTGATCCCATAGGTATCAATGGGAGTCTGACCATAGTGAAAGTTCATTCCTATGGGAGCTGTCTACACCTAACACCCTAACATGTACCCCGAGTCTAAACACCCCTAATCTGCCCCCCCCCTACACCGCCACAACTAAATAAAGTTATTACCCCCTAAACCGCCGCTCCCGGAGCCCACCGCCACTAGCCATTTTTTACACCGTCCCGTTTTATTTAGTGTTGGCGACATGAGGGGATGGCAGTTTAGAGGTCAATAGATTTATTTAGTGTGGGTGCTGTGCGGGACAGCAGTTAAGGAGTTAATAGGTTTATATAGTGTTGGTGACGTGAGGGGACGGCAGTTTAGGAGTTAATAGCTTTATTTATTGTTGGCAACATGGGGGGAAGGTGGTTTAGATTGGCTTAGATTGGAACAATTAAAAATTCTGAATATGAATGAAGAATGGACCCGCAAATTCGTAAACTGATTTATTTGTTTTTGGAATTTTTCGGGATTTTAGTTATGGTGCTGATTTGGAATTTAGATTCATCCAAATCTCCAAATCAGCCAAATTTTGGCTGAAAATGAAATTTGACCGAAACAAATTGCACATGTCTACTGTATAACACACTAGCCCAATCCTCTTCTTGCCAAAGCCCAAACCACACCAACAATAGGCTTAGCACGCTCGGCTACCTGCACTTAAGTTATAGTAAGTATTGCACCCCTAAAAAGTAATTTCAAGTAAACAAATTAATACTGACAAATGTATTTTATTTCGTCAAATTTTCTTGGTGCATTATTATTGAAGTAGTTGAAGTAAGACAAGTTAAAACAGTACATGACTTATACATGTAACACAGAGGACACACAGAAACAATATACATTTCTCATAAATAATGTTTTACTTGCACAGAACAGACATACAACATCACATCCATCTTTGACATATATACAATTTATGCATTCCTTGCATACAGCTTGATTCATATAACTGGTGGGTTTTGTGCAGTAGCTGTGACTAAATATTTGCCTCTTCTGAAAACAGTGATGTTTAATACAATTTTCAAATCATGTAGTGATCTAAATAAACATCAAAATGTAAAACCAAATTCATTCATCTATTCAAATGTTGTAAGCATATGGAAATAATATTTATCTTTTAAATTTAAAAAAGATGCATGATAAAGATGCACTGTTCTCACCTTTCTAGATATTCCAGTTGATCCTCATAAGCAGAGGCTTACCCAGTTGAGCTATACCGCTATTTATGGGTTAATAGTGTTATTGGGGAAAAGTAGGGGAAATATTCATGTATTTCATTTTATATTTAATGAACTTGTTTCTGCCTTCCCTAGATATAGTGCTACTGCTTACAACTTTGCTGGTACAGTGAAAAGTCTTTACAAAATTATCACAAGGCACCCAAAAAAATGACCACTTACATTTTCCATTAAAATATCCATTTTACTTAACCCTCACAGATAAAGTAAATTTCAAAAAATGATGGGCTAGTTTTAATTATATCATAATTAAAAAAAATATATGAAGCATCTAGCATTAAACTTTACTTCAAAATATGTCATTACTTGTACAGGAGATTGAAATCTGTTTTTTTAAATATATACAACAAGCAACTTGTGGCACCATAAATAAATACATGGTATATTTGTACCAATTAAACAATAAATAAACATTTTAAGTATATAGTAAAATGTTTATTTTTGAGCTAAAATATCTGAACAGGATCGCTGCAGTTATTTTACAGAACTCCAAAATGAACATTTATTTATCAATCAACAAAACAATAAAACACAAATATTAATAAATAGGCAAATGTGGACAGACAAAAAAAACAATTGGAGATATTGTTTATAAATAGAAGTTAACTTATTTTGTTTGTTCAAAGATTAGTTTATGGGTTTGTTCAGTTCAGACAAATGTATTCATTTGTTAATGGGAATTTTTTAACTACTTAGTTCCTAGTGGGAATGACTTAATAAAGCAGCAGAGGAGCAAATGGACAGCTGCATAACCTTAAAAAAAGTTAAAGTAGTAGCTAGTGCTACTGGTACACTTCAAAAGCAGCACAAAAAAAGATATGTCAGGCTTTCAGTTGTGTATATGGGGTATATTTATATGAAGCATCTAGCATTAAACTTTACTTCAAAATATGTCATTACTTGTACAGGAGATTGAAATCTGTTTTTTTAAATATATACAACAAGCAACTTGTGGCACCATAAATAAATACATGGTATATTTGTACCAATTAAACAATAAATAAACATTTTAAGTATATAGTAAAATGTTTATTTTTGAGCTAAAATATCTGAACAGGATCGCTGCAGTTATTTTACAGAACTCCAAAATGAACATTTATTTATCAATCAACAAAACAATAAAACACAAATATTAATAAATAGGCAAATGTGGACAGACAAAAAAAACAATTGGAGATATTGTTTATAAATAGAAGTTAACTTATTTTGTTTGTTCAAAGATTAGTTTATGGGTTTGTTCAGTTCAGACAAATGTATTCATTTGTTAATGGGAATTTTTTAACTACTTAGTTCCTAGTGGGAATGACTTAATAAAGCAGCAGAGGAGCAAATGGACAGCTGCATAACCTTAAAAAAAGTTAAAGTAGTAGCTAGTGCTACTGGTACACTTCAAAAGCAGCACAAAAAAAGATATGTCAGGCTTTCAGTTGTGTATATGGGGTATATTTATGATTGTGCGAGCGGACATGAACCGATATAGCGGATCATGTCCGCTCCACATCGATAAATGCTGACAGCATACGCTCTCAGCATTTATCATTGCACCAGCAGTTCTTGTGAATTGCTGGTTCAATGCCGCCCCCTGCAGATTTGCAGCCGCTAGAAGGGGGTGTCAATCAACCCAATTGTATTCGATCGGGTTGATTTCTGTTGATTTCTGTCCGCCGCCTCAGAGCAGGCGGACAGGTTATAAAACAGCAGTCTTTAGATACACGAGGCATCAAGCTCCATACGGAATTTAAAAAATATGCCCCTATATGTCTATCAACAAAGTTGAGGAAGATGTCCAGGTCAGCCAATAACCATTGAAGTACATTGATACTGCAGTATTAGTTTACCTTTAAATTCTATAAATCTCTTACGAAATATATTTCCAAGCCATAATATATTTTTTAATGTGTCGCTATTTCATATGAATGTTAGAAAGTGTATGTATATTTTTCTCTTAATGTTGCAGTGAGTATGAATGTGATGATGGGAAGGATAACAAAAAAATTAACTATGCAGACAAACCATTTGTCAACTGAAAGATCCAGAATCAATCTGCGCAAACACATAAGAATATTAGAAGCTGGAACTCCTGCAGGTATTGTTATAAGCATGTTTTCCGGTATTGTTGTGCTTAAAGGGACACTGAACCTACATTTTTTTCTTTTGTGATTCAGATAGAGCATGCAATTTTAAGCAACTTTCTAATTTACTCCTATTATCAAATTTTCTTCATTCTCTTGGTAGCTTTATTTGAAATGCAAGAATGTAAGTTTAGATGCCGGCCCATTTTTGGTGAACAACCTGGGTTGTTCTTGCTGATTGGTGGGTAAATTCATCCACCAATAAAAAAGTTCTGTCCAGAGGCTGAACCAAAAAAAATAGCTTAGATGCCTTCTTTTTCAAATAAAGACACCAAAAGAATGAAGAAAAATTGATAATAGGAGTAAATTAGAAAGTTGCTTCGAATTGCTGAAAAAATTTGGGTTCAGTGTCCCTGTAATACCCTACCTATAAACTGCACATTTATTTTAGTTATGTTTTATATATATATAATGAAATACGTTACAAATGTCTGTACACTCTTTTATTCTGCAAGTAAATGCACAATATATTCGATAGAATACAAAAAATCAATTATTCATACTATCAAACCATAACTGACAACAAATTCAACTACTGAATGGAACCATATCAGTCCTAAAATGTACTTAAGTATTCCACAGTACAATGTGTTACTAAATAATACAATACAGTAGCTAGACACAACTGAATAAACCTTAAGAAATAATTTTTTTCTTACACTATGTAATTGGTATAAAATAAATTAATTCTATTCTTCTATATAAAATGTGTATCTTATATTCTATAATAGTATGTTAGAAAGCTGAATGTAATATTTTGTTTCATTGTTATCTCATTAAAATGAAGGGTAGATTTCTAGTTTATGCCAAGATACGATATTATATTCATTAATTTAAAAACTGTCTGACAGTTCATTATGCATTTGTGGGACCTACACACAAGTTTTTTGTGCAAAAGTGTTTGGCAAAATCAACCCAGAAGCTATTTTTAACTAAAATCTGTAGTCCTTTAATAAATAACATTCAGCTAGATTACGTGTTATGCTCGCTATAAGGAAATTAACTAACGCAACACAAGTTCCGTTATGTAACCCCCTATAGCGCAGCCCTTACAAGTTTTTAAAAACCCAGCTTGTGCGCACAATATGGTGCTTTTAAGCTCCATACCGCAAAAAAAAAACAAGTGCTGTTTTGACGTGCTTGTGCACGCTTTCCCCATAGACATCAATGGGGAGAGCGGGTCAGAAAAAAGCCTGCGATTACAGAAAGAAAAGCCCTGTAACGCAGCTCCATTGATGTCTATGGGGAGAAAAACATAACGTTTAAACCTAACACCCTAACATAAACCCTGAGTCTAAACACACCTAATCTGCTCCCCACCGACATAGCCCCCACCTACATAATGTTATTAACCCCTAATCTGCTGCCCCGATATCGCTGCCACTTAAATAAAACTATTAACCCCTAATCTGCCGCTCCCGATATCGCTGCCACAATACTAAAGTTATTAACCCCTATTACCCTGCACCCCAACATTTCCCACACTATTATAAATCTATTAACCCCTATTCCGCCGCTCTTCCCTGACATCGCCACAACTAAATAAAGCTATTAACCCCTAAACCTCTGGCCTCCCACATCACTACCACTAAATAAATCTATTAACCCATAAACCGCCAGCCCCCCACATCGCAAAAATCTAAATTAAACTATTAACCTCTACACCTTCCCTTAACCCTAACCCTAACTCTAACACCCCCTAACTTTAACATAATTAAAATAGAGCTAAATTAAACTTACAATTATTAACTAAATAATACCTATTTAAAACTAAATACCTGTGAAATAAAACCTAAGCTAATATGTAGTTATATTGTAGCTAGCTTAGGTTTTATTTTTATTTCACAGGTAATTTTTAATTTATTTTAACTAGGTAGACTAGTTAGTAAATAGTTATTAACTAGTTAAAATAAATACAAACTTACCTGTGAAATAAAACCTAAGCTACCTTACACTAAAACCAAAAATTACAACAACAAAAACAACATTATCCAAAAAAAATAAAATTATTCCTATTCTAATACCCAAAATAAAAAAGCCTAATCTAGAATAAACTACCAAGGGCCCTTAAAAGGGCCTTTTGGTTGCCCTTAAAAGGGTCTTTTGTAGGGCATTGCCCTAAAGTTAACAGCTCTTTTGCTACCAAACAAAACAAACACCCCCTAACAGTATACAAACCCCCACTCCCCCAAACCCACAAAATAAAAATAAAGTAAAACCTAATCTACCCATTGCTCTGAAAAGGGCATTTGTATGGGCATTGCCCTTAAAAGTGCATTTACCTCTTGATACCTTTACCTTTTGCTGCCCAAGCCCTAATCTAAAAATAAAAACCCACCCCAAAACGAAAAAAAAAAGAAATACATTACACAAAATAACAATTTATCAAAAACAATAAAAATTATTCCTATTCTAATACCCATTTAAAAAAAAAAAAAAACACCCCACAATAAAAAACCTAATCTAGAATAAACTACCAATGGCCCTTAAAAGGGCCTTTTGCAGGGCATTGCCCTAAGTTAAAAAACTCTTTTACCCACTAACATTACAAACCCCCACAATAAAAAAAAAAAATATCTAAAAACCTAAGCTACCCATTGCCCTAAAAATGGCATTTGTATGGGCATTGCCCTTACAAAAGGGCATTTAGCTCTTTTGCTGCCCAAACCCTAATCTACATTAAAACCCACCCAAAAAAAAATTAAAATAAGCCTAACACTAACCCCCGACGATCCACTTACAGTTTTTGAAGTCCTGCTTGAAAGATCTTCATCCCGGCTGCAAAGTCCTCATCCATGCGGCGAGAAGTCTTCATCCTGGCGGCCTCTTCAATCTTCATCCCGGCGGCAAAGTACTCATCCAAGCGGCGAGAAGTCTTCATCCAGGTGGACTCTTCAATCTTCATCCAGACGGCATCTTCTATCTTGATCCCGGCGGCACGGAGCGGTCCATCCTGTAGACATCCGGCGTGGAGCATCTTCTTCATACGGTCGCCGCCGTACACTAAATCTTCAATGCAAGGTAGCCGTTTCAAGATGGCGTCCCTTGCATTCCTATTGGCTTAATTTTTTTTATCAGCCAATATGAACTGGAGTTGCTTAAATCCTTATTGGCTATTCAAATCATGAGGACTTCGCCGCCGGGATGAAGATCGTTCAAGCGGGACTTCAAAAATTTTAAGTGGATCTTCGGGGGTTAGTGATAGGTTTTTTAAGGGTTTTTGAGTGTTTTTTTTTTTTGTTTGTTTCAGGTTTGGGCTTTCGTAAAAGAGCTAAATGCCCTTTTCAGGGCAATGGGTAGCTTAGTTTTTTTTTATAGTTAGGTTTTTTATTTTGGAGGTTTTTTATTTTGGAGGGGTTGGTGGTGTGTTGGATTTTACTTAGGGCAATGCCTTACAAAAGGTCCTCTCTTGGTGCTCACCTGTGAAGGGCATGCGAGGACCCAACTGGTTGCTTCCATCTCCGCTGTAACAGTGAGGCCCGATGACGTCACCGGAAGGGACGTCCACTTCTGGTAAAGCAATGGAGGACGCCGCATGGAACGGATGAGGATGCTATCACCGCCGCAATGGAAGAGAGGAAGGAGGACACCGCCGACGCTGCTGACGGAGGGATCACCGCAAACAGAGAGGAGGCCGCCGAAGCAGGTAAGAGGGTAGAAGATGGGGAGGATGCACCCGGACCCGCCGCCATGCACACGGCACCCGCAGGACCGCCATGGGACACATCATGCTGCCGCATGGGAAAAGGGGTCCAATCACCCGCTATACCACTAACTATACCGCCCGGGCTGAGGGCGTGAGGGACAAAAGAAGGCCCATAAATGGGCCAAGTAGAACCGGAAGGGGCTATCGTGACCGGGCCAGCAACCAATGATAGGGAATCCCTGCCTGGCCTAGCTAGGGGGGTCTGGCCTAATGTTGAAGGAATTAACACTGAATGGGGGCTGTCAATCTGCACCATAACACCATGCGGCCCCGGTTCAATAGGGCCAGATTCTACCACTAACACCCCATGTGCTGAAGAGGCCTCTTCCCCAGCAGGCCTGACCATTGCCTCAGAGGCATAGGCCGAATCTGCACCTTCCCTGTCCACATGGATGTCGGCTACTACTGTAGCTGACCTTGTATTTTGTTTTCAAATAGTACTAGGTATTCTAGTTATTGTCTGTATGTTTTGAGTAGGAGGGATGAAATCATCCAACTCCTCAATAATATCCATGTCACTTATCTGCTTTTCTTTTCCAGATTTTTTGAAATTCAGTGCCTGGAATCGTTTTGGGGGCAGTTTTGAACGTTTTGAACGCTACATGAAGAAGATGATCAATATTCTGCTGTCAACTGCAGTCAAAAATGTCTCAGCTCCAGGATCCAGGAAAAAGAGGGCCAGGAAGCTGTTTTCACAATTTTTATGGTAAGGTAAGGGGAGCTCCTCCCTACACTAGCAACATTGTTGCATCTAGACCCCAAGACAGCCCTCTTCTCCTATCTCAATCCCTTCAGCCTTAACCCTTAGCTTCTTTCAGTCCCATGCTGGTCCTTACACTGCCTTATTCTTTTGTATTTTTTATGTGGAAAATAGCTATAATGAGTAGCTGAGAAGTTAAAAGTAAAGTCTAGATTCTGTGCTACTATAAATTGATAATGACATGGTTACTGCATAGTGAGAACCCTATTGCTATCAATTGTGACTTGTGTACACGAAAATCACTGCTATTACTTTCTATGGGAGATGCTAAAAAATAATATCTTGCAAAGAAATATTTTTCATTGCAGGTGCCTTAACTTGGCATATTGCCTTAAAATGATGATGATAGCCTAAAACTCAATGTAGTCATATATTAAATAAATTATATGCTGCATTGCATGAACACTGGTACATTCTGAGGGCTAGATTACAAGTGGCGTGCATATATTAGCACACAAAATAGATATATTGCGCCAGTGCCAACGTGTTCATATTGCAATAAAACCTAACTATATCTTCCCCCATTACATTTAACTGTAAACAACCTGAAAACCAAGAATAATTAACCTTAATTAAGCTGAACTTCCTCTGCAATTAACCCAATAAGAACCTAGCCCCCAGTGCAATGGAACCATAATTGCAACCCACCATTAAAATACAATAATCTACTCAAACCCTATATAACGATCTATTAGTAAAGAGAAAAGTAGTTACCTTTTGTAGAGGCAGATTACAAACCTCCAAAAATGATGCCATCAAGGGAAAAATAAAAAAGTTAATACTTTGGCCTCTAGTTATCAACGTGTCTACTTGACCTGCCATCGTCGGCCCAATATGCACGCCTAAGCTCGCCTACCATCGCCTCCGCAGACCTGAAAAATCTCGCCAAAGTTAAATCTGTCAAAAAGCCGCGCACCAAGTACGGGGCGATGAGCAGCGGAGTGTGATAGTTATCACTCATCCGATCTCGCTGCTCTTCGGCTTTTTGACAGCTTTATTGACAAGCTGTCACTAAGCACCCACACTAAACTACACTGTTCTACCCCCTATACCGGTGCCCCCGGAGCCCCTCGCAACTAAATAAAGTTATTAACCCCTAAACCGCCGCTCCTGGACCCCACCGCCACCTATATTAAACGTATTAACCCCTAATCTGCCCCCCCCCTATACCGTTGCCACCTATAATAAATTTATTAACCCCTATCCTGCCCCCCTACACAGCTGCAACTATAATAAAATTATTAACCCCTAAACCTAAGTCTAACCCTAACCCTAACACCCCCCTAACTTAAATATTAATTAAATACATCTAAATAAATTTAACTCTTATTAAATTAATTATTCCTATTTAAAACTAAATACTTACCTTTAAAATAAACCCTAATATAGCTACAATATAAATAATAATTTTATTGTAGCTATCTTAGGATTTATTTTTATTTTACAGGCAACTTTCAATTTATTTTAACTAGGTACAATAGCTATTAAATAGTTATTAACTATTTAATAGCTACCTAGTTAAAATAAAGAGAAATTTACCTGTAAAATAAAAACTAACCTAAGTTACAATTACACCTAACACTACACTATACTTAAATAAATTATTCCTATTTTAAACTAAATACTTACCTGTAAAATAAACCCTAAGATAGCTACAATGTAATTAATAATTACATTGTAGCTATTTTAGGATTTATATTTATTTCACAGGTAACTTTGTATTTATTTTAGCTAGTTAGAATAGTTATTAACTATTTAATAACTACCTAGCAAAAAGAAATTCAAAATTACCTGTACAATAAATCCTAACCTAAGTTACAATTAAACCTAACACTACACTATCATTAAATCAATTAAATAAATTACCTACAAATAACTACAATTAAATACAATTAAATAAACTAACTAAAGTACAACAAATAAAAAAAATAAGTTACAAACATTTAAAAAATATTACAACAATTTTAAGCTACTTATACCTAATCTAAGCCCCCTAATAAAATAACAAAGCCCCCCAAAATAAAAAAATGCCCTACCCTCTTCTACATTTAAAAGTTACCAGCTCAATTACCTTACCAGCCCTTAAAAGGGCCTTTTGTGGGGCATGCCCAAGAGAAAACAGCTCTTTTGCCTGTAAAATAAAAATACACCCCCCCCCCCAACATTAAAACCCACCACCCACATACCCCTACTCTAACCCAAACCCCCCTTAAATAAACCTAGCACTACCCCCCGAAGATCATCCTACCTTTAGCCGTCTTTAGCCAGCCGACCACCGATGGAACCGAAGAGGAGATGCGGAGCGGCAGAAGTCATCATCCAAGGGGCGCTGAAGAAGTCTTCCATCCGATTGAAGTCATCATCCAAGGGGCGCTGAAGAGGTCTTCCATCCGATTGAAGTCTTCATCCAGGCGGCGTCTTCAATCTTCATCCATCCGGAGCGGAGCCATCTTCAAAGCAGCCGACGTGGAGCCATCTTCATCCACCGACGCCTACTCGCCGAATGAATATTCCTTTAAGTGACGTCATCCAAGATGGCATCCCTCGAATTCCGATTGGCTAATAGGATTCTATCAGCTAATCGGAATTAAGGTAGAAAAACCTTATCAGATTGAGCTTGCATTCTATTGGCTGATCAGAACATAAAAAATAAAAATAAAAAAAAAAGCCGGTTCACGGCGAAACATGTCAGGATAGTCTGGGCAATGGTGAGGAGTCCTAGGAGCTCCTGTGTTTTAGCTGTGCCTTAAGCCAATCTCTATTTTACTGTAGTCGATACGTTATTACTTATTCATTCAAATCTATTCTCAACTCAAGTGATTTAACCTGGAACGATTAATGTTCTGGACACTAATACTAGATTTGAAGTGATATTAGCACACTGTGTATAATACACATATTGGGGATAATACGCACAACGTGCTATTTAATGTTATTCAACAACAGCTCTGTTTGTTAATCCATTTATACACCGAAAAATCTCAAAACCTGTATTTTAACTGATAATATCCGAATGTTAAAGGAGACATAAATGTTACTAATGCTATGTCATAATATACGGTATTTTGAACCTAAAGCTATACTCTAATTGAATTCATGTGTTTCTTTCCACACTGGTACGTTACAGCCTCTTACAATTAGAAGCCAGTATTTGCCTCACAGAGAAAGGGGAAAACTGTTAACACTGTGGAATTATGCTAGCCCGCTATCATACAGCGCGTTACTTAATGCTACCAAAAAACAATTATTAAATCAGCCAATAGAATGCAAGCTCAATCTGATTGGCTGATTGGATCAGCCAATCGGATTGAACTTCAATCTGATTGGCTGATTCAATCAGCCAATCAGATTTTTCCTACCTTAATTCCGATTGGCTGATAGAATCCTATCAGCCAATCGGAATTGAAGGGACGCCATCATGGATGACATCCCTTAAAGGAACCTTCATTTGTCGTTAGTCGTCGGAAGAAGAGGATGGCTGTGCTTTGGCTCGTCTGAAGATGGCTCCGCTCCGCTCCGGATGGATGAAGATTGAAGACGCCACTTGGATGAAGACTTCAGTCGGATGGAAGACTTCTTCAGCGCCCCTTGGATGATGACTTCTGCCGCTCCGGATCTCCTCTTCGGTTCCATCGGTGGTCGGCTGGCTGAAGACGGCTCAAGGTAGGATGATCTTCAGGGGGGTAGTGTTAGGTTTATTTAGAGGGGGGTTTGGGTTAGAGTAGGGGTATGTGGGTGTGGGTTTTTATGTTGGGGGGGTTGTATTTTTATTTTACAGGCAAAAGAGCTGTTTTCTTTGGGGCATGCCCCGCAAAAGGCCCTTTTAAGGGCTGGTAAGGCAAAAGAGCTGTTTACTTTTTAATGTAGAATAGGGTAGGGCATTTTTTTATTTTGGGGGGCTTTGTTATTTTATTAGGGGGCTTAGATTAGGTGTAAGTAGCTTAAAATTGTTGTAATATTTTTTAAATGTTTGTAACTTATTTTTTTTATTTTTTGTAACTTAGCTTTTTTTATTTTTTGTACTTTAGTTAGTTTATTTAATTGTATTTAATTGTAGTTATTTGTATGTAATTTATTTAATTAATTTAATGATAGTGTAGTGTTAGGTTTAATTGTAACTTAGGTTAGGATTTATTTTACAGGTAATTTTGTATTTCTTTTAGCTAGGTAGTTATTAAATAGTTAATAACTATTTAATAACTATTCTAACTAGCTAAAATAAATACAAAGTTACCTGTAAAATAAATATAAATCCTACAATAGCTACAATGTAATTATTAATTACATTGTAGCTATCTTAGGGTTTATTTTACAGGTAAGTATTTAGTTTTAAATAGGAATAATTTATTAAAGTATAGTGTAGTGTTAGGTGTAATTGTAACTTAGGTTAGTTTTTATTTTACAGGTAAATTTCTCTTTATTTTAACTAGATAGCTATTAAATAGTTAATAACTATTTAATAGCCATTGTACCTAGTTAAAATAAATTGAAAGTTGCCTGTAAAATAAAAATAAATCCTAAGATAGCTACAATATAATTATTATTTATATTGTAGCTATATTAGGGTTTATTTTAAAGGTAAGTATTTAGTTTTAAATAGGATTAATTTAGTTAATAAGAGAAATATTATTTAGATTTATTGAATTAATATTTAAGTTAGGGGGGTGTTAGGGTTAGTGTTAGACTTAGGTTTAGGGGTTAATAATTCTATTACAGTGGCCGCTGTGTAGGGGGGGCAGGATAGGGGTTAATAAATCCGTGATTCAGATAGAGCATGAAATTTTAAGCAACTTTCTAATTTACTCCTATTATCAAATTTTCTTCATTCTCTTGGTATCTTTATTTTAAATGCAAGAATGTAAGTTTAGATGCCGGCCCATTTTTGGTGAACAACCTGGGTTGTCCTTGCTGATTGGTGGATAAATTCATCCACCAATAAAAAAGTGCTGTCCAGAGTACTGAAACCAAAAAAAAGCTTAGATGCCTTCTTTTTCAAATAATGATAGCAAGAGAACGAAGAAAAATTGAAAATAGGAGTAAATTAGAAAGTTGCTTAAAATTGCATGCTCTTTCTGAATTACAAAAGAAAACATTTGGGTTCAGTGTCCCTTTAAGTAAAACCTAGAGTGCTAATCTGTGTATTCTTTCCGCAGTAAGTCTCTTATAACTGCAATTTGTAACTTTAGTATTGTGTGGGCGATGTTGGGGTGCGGGGGAATAGGGGTTAATAACTTTAGTATAGAGTGGGCGATGTTTTGTGGCTGAATAGGGGTTAATAACTTTAGTATAGTTGCAGCGATATCGGGAGCGCGAGATTAGGGGTTAATAATTTTATTTAGGTGGCGGCAATATCGGGAGCGGCAGATTCGGTGTTAATAACTGTAGGTAGGTGTCGGCGATTTCGGGGACAGTAGATTAGGGGTGTTTAGTCTCAGGGTTTATGTTAGGTGTTAGGTTTAAACGGTATTTTCTTTTTCCCCATAGACATCAATGTGGCTGTGTTACGGAGCTTTTTATTCCGTGATCGCAGGTGTTAGACCTTTTTTTAGCCTGCTCTCTCCATTGATGTCTATGGGGAAAGCATGCACGAGCACATCCAAACACTGCCTGTTTTTGGTGCAGTAGGGAGCTCAAAAGCACCATATCGCCTTCACTAGCTGGGTTTTGAAAAACTTGTAATGGCTGCACTACAGGGGATTAAATAACGCAACTTTTGTCGCATTCGTTAATTCTCTATAGCGCTCAAAACTCGTAATCTAGCCGTATGTTTCTATACGTCCATTTGTGAATATGACTTTGCAAACATGCAAAATATCAAGAACTCTAAATAAACACTTATATTGCAAATCAAATACATAATCTTGCACAATGAAAGACTTCTACAGAATTGGTCCCGATGATGAACAAATGTAACAATCAATCGTGTAGTGGACATGCTCACTATCAAAATGTATTTTTCCAATGCCTCTGCATTTAAATGGAAATATTAAGATTCTGGTGGGTTGCTATAAATTTGTATTTTTTGTGAAGATATTTATAGTTAAAACTACTAAGGATGTATTATTTATTATTAAGTAGCCAAGAAATTCCATAAATTTAAAATGTATTTTAACAAACATATTTATCTATCATCTATCTATCTATCTATCTATCTATCTATCTATCTATCTCTCTATCTATCTCTCTATCTACCTATGTGTGTGTATATATACTGTATATATATATATATATATATATATATATATATTTATTATTTCTTTTTAATATGGATTGTTAGCACCACACATACTTTTAAAGGTTCTAGATAAAATGTCTCTGTTTTTTCCAGCGGTGTCTATCTTGCAATATTGATGTACTATATCTAGGCTGAGCATTGTCAACAGCACATAACTGTTTCTATTCATTGCTTTCAACCCCATGCTAAAAAAAAAAAGAGAAATATAAGGCGAATTATAATTTGAATTTTTTTTTTACTTGCTCCAAGCTTTCAGTGTCTCAGAATAATGTTCTTTAAAAGTAAAAGAATTGAGTCGACTAAAAAAAAAATGATGGTATTCTCTATTTAATTCTCCCTAAACTGCAGGATTATATGTACACATATTCTTTATACTGTCATTGTTAAGTACCTTAGGGTTGATCCAGAAGACCAAGAAGTGACCAATAGGGAGATAATACCGCCTCTTCAACTAAACCCTCACTATACTGATGATATGGAGAGAAAGGGAAATTATACATTTAAGATCAATTGCTTAGACTTCAATGCAGAATTTGCTACAGTAAATTGTACTTGTTATTGTAAATAGTGAATTAATTATTGTTATCAATTTTCAGATGCATAAATTAGAGTAGAAAAGTGGTTGTTAAAAATGCAACTTTAAGCATGTTTTGAACATATTGTTTGTAAAATATTTTCATTCAAATGCCCATGAATATTTTATATTTATATATATATATATATATATATATATATATATATATATATATATATATATATATATATATATATATATATATATATATATATATATATATATATATATATATATATATATATATATATATATAACACATAGAAACACCCAGCACTCACCAGCTAGCTCACAGCTAAGATAAAATCACAACTGGAAAGGTTAGTCACCGCATCTGGCCAAATGGGAAAGCTCAGGCACCACGTCAAGGTCCTTTCCATCGCCTGAGTCCCTAACACAGGCACACCATCATGCGAGCTCACAAAGCCAAACAAACTGAGAACAAAGAAGGGGTGCACAGGTGGCTGTAATCACCCATAGAAAATACAAAACATGGAAGGAAACTGCACTCCAAGACCGGATCAGGTACACATCCTGTGACTCAGTAACATCCAGCCCTGGGTGCTAAATAGCACTCCAAAAAAGCTGTGATGTCACCAGAGCCACAGGCAGTTAACCCCAGTCCGGAATGGGTGCAAGAAACAAGGGAGATTACAAATAAAAAGTAATACAACACATAGAAACACCCAGCACTCACCAGCTAGCTCACAGCTAAGATAAAATCACAACTGGAAAGGTTAGTCACCGCATCTGGCCAAATGGGAAAGCTCAGGCACCACGTCAAGGTCCTTTCCATCGCCTGAGTCCCTAACACAGGCACACCATCATGCGAGCTCACAAAGCCAAACAAACTGAGAACAAAGAATGATTTTATCTTAGCTGTGAGCTAGCTGGTGAGTGCTGGGTGTTTCTATGTGTTGTATTACTTTTTATTTGTAATCTCCCTTGTTTCTTGCACCCATTCCAGACTGGGGTTAACTGCCTGTGGCTCTGGTGACATCACAACTTTTTTGGAGTGCTATTTAGCACCCAGGGCTGGATGTTACTGAGTCACAGGATGTGTACCTGATCCGGTCTTGGAGTACAGTTCCCTTCCATGTTTTGTATTTTCTATGGGTGATTACAGCCACCTGTGCACCCCTTCTTTGTTCTCAGTTTGTTTGGCTTTGTGAGCTCGCATGATGGTGTGCCTGTGTTAGGGACTCAGGCGATGGAAAGGACCTTGACGTGGTGCCTGAGCTTTCCCATTTGGCCAGATGCGGTGACTAACCTTTCCAGTTGTGATTTTATCTTAGCTGTGAGCTAGCTGGTGAGTGCTCGGTGTTTCTATGTGTTGTATTACTTTTTATTTGTAATCTCCCTTGTTTCTTGCACCCATTCCGGACTGGGGTTAACTGCCTGTGGCTCTGGTGACATCACAGCTTTTTTGGAGTGCTATTTAGCACCAAGGGCTGGATGTTACTGAGTCACAGGATGTGTACCTGATCCGGTCTTGGAGTGCAGTTCCCTTCCATGTTTTGTATTTTCTATGGGTGATTACAGCCACCTGTGCACCCCTTCTTTGTTCTCAGTTTGTTTGGCTTTGTGAGCTCGCATGATGGTGTGCCTGTGTTAGGGACTCAGGCGATGGAAAGGACCTTGACGTGGTGCCTGAGCTTTCCCATTTGGCCAGATGCGGTGACTAACCTTTCCAGTTGTGATTTTATCTTAGCTGTGAGCTAGCTGGTGAGTGCTGGGTGATTCTATGTGTTGTATTACTTTTTATTTGTAATCTCCCTTGTTTCTTGCACCCATTCCGGACTGGGGTTAACTGCCTGTGGCTCTGGTGACATCACAGCTTTTTTGGAGTGCTATTTAGCACCCAGGGCTGGATGTTACTGAGTCACAGGATGTGTACCTGATCCGGTCTTGGAGTGCAGTTCCCTTCCATGTTTTGTATTTTCGATGGGTGATTACAGCCACCTGTGGACCCCTTTCTTTGTTCTCAGTTTGTTTGGCTTTGTGAGCTCGCATGATGGTGCGCCTGTGTTAGGGACTCAGGCGATGGAAAGGACCTTGACGTGGTGCCTGAGCTTTCCCATTTGGCCAGATGCGGTGACTAACCTTTCCAGTTGTGATTTTATCTTAGCTGTGAGCTAGCTGGTGAATGCTGGGTGTTTCTATGTGTTGTATTACTTTTTATTTGTATTCTCCCTTGTTTCTTGCACCCATTCCGGACTGGGGTTATCTGCCTGTGGCTCTGGTGACATCACAGCTTTTTTGGAGTGCTATTTAGCACCCAGGGCTGGATGTTACTGAGTCACAGGATGTGTACCTGATCCGGTCTTGGAGTGCAGTTCCCTTCCATGTTTTGTATTTTCTATGGGTGATTACAGCCACCTGTGCACCCCTTCTTTGTTCTCAGTTTGTTTGGCTTTGTGAGCTCGCATGATAGTGTGCCTGTGTTAGGGACTCAGGCGATGGAAAGGACCTTGACGTGGTGCCTGAGCTTTCCCATTTGGCCAGATGCGGTGACTAACCTTTCCAGTTGTGATTTTATCTTAGCTGTGAGCTAGCTGGTGAGTGCTCGGTGTTTCAATGTGTTGTATTACTTTTTATTTGTAATCTCTCTTGTTTCTTGCACCCATTCCGGACTGGGGTTAACTGCCTGTGGCTCTGGTGACATCACAGCTTTTTTGGAGTGCTATTTAGCACCCAGGGCTGGATGTTACTGAGTCACAGGATGTGTACCTGATCCGGTCTTGGAGTGCAGTTCCCTTCCATGTTTTGTATTTTCTATGGGTGATTACAGCCACCTGTGCACCCCTTCTTTGTTCTCAGTTTGTTTGGCTTTGTGAGCTCGCATGATAGTGTGCCTGTGTTAGGGACTCAGGCGATGGAAAGGACCTTGACGTGGTGCCTGAGCTTTCCCATTTGGCCAGATGCGGTGACTAACCTTTCCAGTTGTGATTTTATCTTAGCTGTGAGCTAGCTGGTGAGTGCTCGGTGTTTCAATGTGTTGTATTACTTTTTATTTGTAATCTCCCTTGTTTCTTGCACCCATTCCGGACTGGGGTTAACTGCCTGTTTCTCTGGTGACATCAAAGCTTTTTTGGAGTGCTATTTAGCACCCAGGGCTGGATGTTACTGAGTCACAGGATGTGTACCTGATCCGGTCTTGGAGCGCAGCTCCCTTCCATGTTTTATATATATATATATATATATATATATATATATATATATATATATATATATATATATATATATATATATATTTTTTGAAATCAACATTTGGAATCACATTAGACAAAAGACACACACTAGACAGTTTATTTCTATTATTATATTGTTTATTTTTAATAAATCTATCTACTGACACTGATTGTGTATTATGTTCTGATTTTAGGCAACAAGCAATGCTATTTATTATTTCATTATTTGTCGTTTAGGAGAAATAACATCATTTTTAAGAACTGTAGATTTAACTAAAAATGCATCGTATTCAAAAGAATTAGTATGTTTCACACAGATAACAAATTCTTTGGCACATACAAGGTTACATACTTTACCCCAAGGAAGTAAATAGCACTAAGCAGGAATTACTTTGTCAGCTTAAAGGGACACTGAACCCAAATTTTTTCCTTTGTAATTCAGAAAGAGCATGCAATTTTAAGCAACTTTCTAATTTACTCCTATTATCAATTTTTCTTCGTTCTCTTGCTATCATTATTTGAAAAAGAAGGCATCTAAGCTTTTTTTTGGTTTCAGTACTCTGGACAGCACTTTTTTATTGGTGGATGAATTTATCCACCAATCAGCAAGGACAACTCAGGTTGTTCACCAAAAATGGGCCGACATCTAAACTTACATTTTTGAATTTCAAATAAAGATACCAAGAGAATGAAGAAAATTTGATAATAGGAGTAAATTAGAAATTTGCTTAAAATGTCATGCTCAATCTGATTCACGAGAGAAAATTTTTGGGTACAGTGTCCCTTTAAGAGTTTGAAATACATTTTATGCTAAAGCGGGTATAGCATTATTAAAACTGATGTAACTTCAGCTAAGACACTGTCTACCTCTTTTATCATGCTTGCACCCATGACTACCTACCAACTTGTATTTGATAGAGAATGATAGTTTGTTTCCAAATGTTTGAAGATTTTTTGCAAATGTCTAAGTATTCCCATTTCTCTTTTTTCTGCTCATCAATCCCAGACTAAAGGTCACACTAAGAAATCTATCCAAAAGTTAGAGGTTGACTCCGATGCCCCCCAGGCTAATTGGTTTGACCTACCCCTAGCTGAAATGGCCCATAATATTCAACCACTCTGTAGTTCTGATGTGGGTTTTCTATCTGCCAAACATCTAAGAAGAAACCTTGGTTCAATTCAACAAGTAGATAGTTCTCATAATATTTGTTAAGCTACTAAAATTCCTGAATATTAAGAAATAAAATAAATATGACTTTGTTTACAAACCCTGGTGTCAATGATAGATAGTGTTATAGGCTATAAAGCCTCAAATTCGGGTGCACAATGTTGATGTATGTCTGATTAAAAGGCAAATACATGCACAGACCTTACACTTTAATCTGAAGCCGCCTAGACTCCAAGGAAAAATACACACAAGAGACTTCTATAAAGTGCATATATTTCTGACAAAATCTTTTAATCTTAAAACACAAAACAATTCTACAGCAAGGGGGATTTTTTTTAAGGCTTAGAAAGTGTGCTTCCAAGCAAAAGCAAATTATCTTTATCTATATTGTATATAATTCATTGGAATGAGGATTACCTTTATCAAAATCTCTGGAAATGACTACAAAAAGGTGAGAAGAAAATGACACAAGAGCTTTTTATACTATTTAACTTCCTTACATATATCTTTATTACTGGATAGTTGCAATATGCCTTAAGAGTCATGTATATGTATTTATTTATTTAATATATTAATGATTTGGTTAACCTCAACTGTGTGTTCTATATTTCACCTGCTGATGATTCTATTGGTACAAACAGGTTTTTTTAGGTAAAGGCATAC
This sequence comes from Bombina bombina, assembly GCF_027579735.1. Taxonomy (NCBI): domain Eukaryota; kingdom Metazoa; phylum Chordata; class Amphibia; order Anura; family Bombinatoridae; genus Bombina; species Bombina bombina. The sequence continues at coordinate 49,762,173 of NC_069500.1, forward strand.
CGTGTGTCTTTTTTATCTTTTAATAAAGCGAATATTTTGGTATTTGGTGCAGCCTTGTCCTGCTTTGGTTTAAGTGGTATCAATTAACACTGAACTCTTTCTACATAATGTTGAACTATATATATATATATATATATATATATATATATATATATATATATATATATATATATATAGTTATCTGAAACGTCATAAATAAATTCACAGATGAAGAGTGAGTCCTGGGTACATTATGTACTGTATATGTATATATATATATATATATATTTACCAATAATACATCATCATCTTATATGTAGAAATACGTATTTAAGAATACATAGAACATATTTTGCTATGTGAAATTTGAATATTTAATGTTAGGTTAGCGCACTTGAGAAAACACAATCAGGTTTTTGCGCGACTTGTTGGGTGTTAGTTTTGTTTCCCCTTTTCACTTTACATTGAAGTCTATAGGAGAATACGTTAACACAATAACAATACTGTAACTGACTTTTTGCACTTGTCGGGTTAGAGCTTGTGGAAACTTTCAACATGTCATACGCACGCAAAAAGCCAAATTCGAACACAGTTAGAACCCAAGAGTGAGTGATAATTAGTGATAATCAGTGATAGTCTAGCCCTATGAATTTATAGTATTAGTGAAAAATTCAGTCATAAGCAACAGAACAGAATTTCTCTTTACTTTGCAGGTATATGAAAACCCTGTGGGAAGTCTACTCTATCTTCTCTCATCATTATTAAATTCCATCACTGCCTCCAAGATTTCTGTCATCCTTTATTCATGTAACTCTCCTCCTCATCAGACGTTTGTTTTTCCAATAGGTAGATCTTGAACTGCTTTGTCTCACTGACTCATCACTCCTCAACCTATAGATTGTGAGCTCTGCAAAGAAGAGTCCATCTCTACTTGTATTTGTTTTTTTTACTCTTTTTTTATGGATCTGCATTTCATTTTTTACCATAAAACAGTGTTATTATGTAACCCAACTCATGTACCCTTAGCTATGGAATTTGTGTTTGCTAAAAATATATGTATAAATAATAATAATAATAATAATAATGCTAATAGAATAGCAACAATATCTAATTCAAACATTTCTAATAGATTTGAATTCTACTGAAATTAAACCAAAAAAAATATTGGATTTTAATATTTGTATTGAAAACTCTTGCACAATAGAAGGATAACCAGTAACTATCATGAAATTTGATTAGAACATATGTCAGTGAAAAAAAAAAAGTGATAACAAGGCAGCAATGCTTACCCATATAATCTTGGGGATTAAATATCCCCCCTGTGAGATAGAGGGAACTAGAGCAGGCTTCTCTGCCAGTTAATATCTTATTAAAGGATATACAGTATTATGGACTCCTCCTCACAATTCAGCCTCTATTCCTATTTCCAATGTAGCTATTAGAGATTGCTAAGACATGTGGTTCAAGATTCGCCATCACCCACATCCTTCACCTATTCATCCTATCAGAGTTTTTTATTATATGGTCTGCCAGAAGCATGTCTCACTATTGAGGGCTTCTATAAAATGATATCATGCTTTTCAGTGAAGAAATGTTGCAAACAGTAACTCTCCTTATTAGATTACATTTCTATTTCTTCAAACTTAGAAAGAATGGGGATTTCTTCTACATTTCTGGTAGATAATCTCAGATCTCTATTCCCTAGGGAGAGTCAATGGTCAGCGGGTTAACAGATGGCTTACCCCCCTCTCAATACATTATAAATGTTTGTTAAATTGTTCAAATTTGATTAAAGCAAGAACTATTAGAGCATGGGAAGAAAATTGGAAAAATGTATATTACCCAAAAAGATGGCAAAAGGCATACGTATATATACTAAAACTAAAGTCCATTGTGCCACCATGTATGTATTACAAAACTTTTGATTAGATGGCACCTTATTCCTTTGAATCAATTTAAAATGTTCCCCACTTATTCCCCAGTCTGTTGGAGGGGGTGCAGACAGGTGGGCTTATCATGTGTGGTGCACTTGCCCTAGAACTAGGGAAGTGTGATCTTTATTAGGGCTTCCTCATTTCACTCCAGAGGCCTTAAAAGAACACAGAAACCTTTTGGCTGTGAAACTCTCCATAGCAAGGACTTGGAAACAAAAAACAGGCTATTCCACACTGGAAAGGTGTTGTGGACATAATTTAAAGGGCCACTAAACCCAAAATCTTTCTTTCATGATTCAGCTCGAGAATAGAAATTTAAACAACATTACAATTTACTTCCATAATTTATTTTGCTTCATTTTTTTAAATATCCTTATTTGAAGAAAAAGCAATGTACATGGTGAGCCAATCACATGATGCTTCTATGTGCAGCAACCAATCAGCAGCTAGTGAGCATATCTAGATATGCTTTTCATCAACGAATATCAAGAGAATAAAACAAATGAGATAATATAAGTAAATTAGAAAGATGTTTAACAATGCATTCTCTTTCTAAATCATAAAAGAAAAAATGTGGGTGGCATGTCCCTTTAAATATCTAAGAACTATGGAGAAATATCTATATAAGTCTATATTACAAAAAAATTGTATTCCACTCTATATGGGAAACCTTGGATTCTAAGGATATGAAAGAATTATCAACTCTGTAATTGAGGTAACAAGATTACTCTATAGATAGAAAGATGATTCCATTCCCTGAACTGTTCCCCTTCCCCTTTTTTTTTCTTTTTTTCCTACTGCTCAGAATTAAGCCTTACTTATAGGATTTACCAGACACAATTAAATGCCTCTTACTTTTCTGTATTACATTTTCATCTTTAATTGCACTCTTGATATGCTTTATAGTTACTATCACTAAAGTTTTTCTTCTAAAACTTCAGCAAAGAGTAATAAATAAAAAAAAATGATCATTTATATATTTTATATATGTAAAGTTTGCTTTAATAACACAGAGCAAAATGAATGTTAATTTATAATTATGTATCAAATGTATAAAAATGAATGAATATAAAAAAAAAATTCATTCACATTCTCTTGTATAACAGATGATAAACCTGCATATCATTTGTTCCATTTAGAAGAATATTTCAAAGAGATAGAAGCAGATATAAACCAAATGATAGAATCCCTGACACGCAGCCCAACCGGATGAGATAGAGATACATATTCCCAACATGACATGAGACCTCGATAGCACAAATTCAACTATTTTTCTAGCATAATACTCTGATAAGCCCTACAGTATACACATACAAAATGATAAAGCTCGTGGTTTGAGACAACTATAATTCCATAACTTATCTCTATTTAACAGAGTATGATACTGCTTATATAGTGTTACGGGAACAGATTAAATAAATCATTTGACAAGATAAATATGTCATCTTTCAAATGTGATTAAAAGTTTCTTGTTTTTAGTGCACAAAAACTTCTCAATTGGAAGAACATTTTACAGTTGTATGATAACAATAGTGTAACACAAAGCAGCCACTAGTATTATAAAAAAATAAAAATAAAAAATAGACAACTCTATAACCATAACTAGTGACACTTAGGCCTCTGGTTATGAAGCCGTCTACTTTCCTGCATTCGCGGCCCAATATGCTTGCCTACCATCTCCGCCGCGGACCTGAATATGTTCACCAAAGTTATCAAGAAAGCTGTCAAGAAGCCGCGCACCAAGTACGGAGCGATGAGCAGCGGACTGTTGTTAACTAACAGTCATCGATCTCGCTGCTCATAGGCTTCTTCGCAGCTTTCTTGCTAGCCTTTCACTAAGCACCCACACTATACTATACTGTTTTACCCCCTAAACCGCCGCTCCTGGAGCCCCCTGCAACTGAATAAAGTTATTAACCCCTAAACTGCCGCTCCCAGAGGCCGCCGCAACTCTAAAAAATATATTAACCCCTAAACCACCGCTCCCGGACCCCGCCGCAAGTATAATAAATATATGAACCCCTAAACCGCCGCTCCCGGACCCCGCCACCACCTACATTATACTTATTAACCCCTAATCTGCCGCCCCCTATACCGCCGCCACCTATATATTAAAGTTATTAACCCCTATCCTGCGGATCCCGGACCCCGCCGCAACTAAATTAAATGTTTAACCCCTAAACCGCCGCTCCCGGACCCCGCCGCCACCTATATTAAACTTATTAACCCCTAAACCTAAGTCTAACACTAACACTAACAACCCCCTAACTTAAATATTATTTTTTTCCAATATTTTTATTGAGGTATAGATGCATTACAACAAATAAATGACATAAAAGTAAAGAAGTTACAATAACCACTATATCTTTATATAGGGTTCAGTTTGTTGCATATCATAAATAGTAAACACACATTGAAAATAAACCCCCAGTTTTTCATTTTTTGTTGCTAAGAGACTAGGACATTTTCAAATATTATTTCCACATCTGATATACTCTTAGAGATATAATCTTAGCCAATAGATCTCAGAAAAATTTAGCGATACAAAATACATATCTCTCAGTAGAACAAAAAGAAAGCTAGCACAAATGAAATAGAAAGATGTCACAATAATACTTTCAAAATAAAAGGTTGTGGTACAATTAAGCTAAACCGCTTAAGTAGCTCTTCCAATTAGGAAGGTACATTATTATTGGGGGGGGGGGGAGGAGGTGGCAAACTGAATATAATAAAGTAACAGAGGTGCGAGAAGGGGTAACCTTGATCTAAATATGCTAGGTGTATGTATGCTATCTTGTAGCAGCCTTAGAATATTTGTGTGGCGGGATTATAGAATTAATTAACTGTAGGTAGCAGAGGTTCAGCCCCCAGCCAAAGAGGACAGAACAATATTTAATGGACCATGAGTGTATAGCTAAGGTATATGGGCTGTCTTATGTCTGTATAGTAACTTGGCATAGGGCAATAAATAGCACATAACAAATAACATACATATTAAATAGCCTTAAGTGACAATAATATGACATCACATAAACATAATCCATCCAGACATATAGAGTTGAGTGCCACCCAAAGTCCTACGCCTTTCACTGGACAATCAATATATAAATGCAGACAATCTCTGAGCTGTATATCCAGCTCGCTGTTCAAATAATGAGTAGAAAGGTATAATGCCACTGCAGTTGAACATATATTTATCTTCATAGCTAAAATACAAATGAAGTATGCACATAGAAAATATGCAATTGACAGCGGACACATTCAACCAGCCATCATAAAATATAAGATAAAATGAGCTGAAAGAATTTACAAGCTTCAAACAGTTACAGTAAATGATTAGTATAAAAGAGAAACATTTCAATCTTAATTTGCTACCAAAAGTAAAACACGTGAATATATAACATAAGTACATAGAATTATAACTGGAAACTGCTAGCTATGTTCAGAGAAAAACTTCCCTATCAGGAGTTGAGATTTTGGCTGAAGCATTGTAGTAAACAAAAGTCTTCCCTTGAATAATAGAAATCGTCCACCACAAGGAAATGTTAAAACTTCAGCTCCTATCCACAGGTAAAAAACAGTTTACCCAATTCCAATTTTCTCCTTATATGTACGGAGGTCAGTGAGAACATTTCCACAAAGCTGAGGCCTTGCTTGATCTGCAGGACCATTCAGGGCCAAATCGTTGCATCCACAGCACATAGCCTCCACAGTCTTTATGCAAGCCTCTGCCACACTGGAACTGCCATCGCTTTCACAAAGCAGAAAGAGAGCCTTCCGGACAGGGCCGTTATCTATACCAGCTACGCACATCACATTTGAAGATAAGGCTGGCGCCAGGACTAGATCCCCCAAACAACATGTCGAAACAGTAGCCGATCGGGAGACATGATCCGCAACAGTGCGCCTCCTGGATTCAGCATCCCAATCCCTCCGGTCTCTGCACAGATAAGCGTGGATGTCCCCTTGCTTTGGGGAATCAAGATGACTGCCAAAGATCTCCGAGACCTGTTCAACATTGCAGCGGCTCTGGTGGGTAGTAGGATCGATTGAGGTCAAAGCAACGGTGGCAACACGATCAGCAGGTTGTAAAGTTGTAACTACCTCCGCCTCCATGTTCACACAGCACTCACGTAAAGTCATCTCCAGACTAGCAAAATGAGCCTGCAGAAGCTGCGTCACAGCCAGGCTCCAATTATACCAGGCCTCCACCGTATCTTCGCTTCTGTAGCTCTCACCAAACCGAAATGTTGCCATCCAAGAGCTCTCAATGTCCCCAACACTATAGATTATTAGAGGAATCCCTTTTAATAATGCAAAAGTTATTGTAGACGCCAAAAAGAAATAGTTATAACATTAAAGAGCCAGGAGCTCATGACACACGCGTCCATATCCTTTCGTAGTTTGCTCCGCCCCCCTTAAATATTATTTTAATAAATCTAAATACATATTACTATTATTAACTAAATTATTCCTATTTAAAACTAAATATTTACCTGTAAAATAAACCCTAAGATAGCTACAATATAATTAATAATTTTGCAGGGCATTACCCCAAAGTAATCAGCTCTTTTACCTGTAAAAAAAAATACAACCCACCCAACATTAAAACCCACCACCCACATACCCCTACTCTAACCCACCCAAACCCCCCTTAAATAAACCTAATACTAACCCCCTGAAGATCACCCTACCTTTAGCCGTCTTCACCCAGCTGGGCCGAACTCTTCATCCAAGCGGGGCAGAAGAGGTCCTCCATTCAGTAGAAGTCTTTATCCATGCGGTGTCTTCTATCTTCAATCATCCGGAGCGGAGCCATCTTCTATCTAGCCGACGCGGAGCCATCTTCTTCCAACGACGTCCTAACACCGAATGAAGGTACCTTTAAGGGAGGTCATCCAAGATGGCGTCCCTCAAATTCCGATTGGCTGATAAGATTCTATCAGCCAATCGGAATTAAGGTAGGAAAAATCCGACCTCGCATTCTATTGGCTGATCGGAACAGCCAATAGAATGCAAGGTCAATAAGATTGGCTGATTGGATCAGCCAATCGGATTGAACTTCAAAATACACAAAATAAAAAAGAAATGATCAAATATTTAAACTAATTACACCTAATCTTATAGCCCTATCAAAATAAAAAAGCCCCCCAAAAATAAAAAATCCCTAGCCAAAACCAAACTGCCAATAGCCCTTAAAAGGGCCTTTTGTGGGGCATTGCCCCAAATAAATAATCTCTTTTACCTGTAAAAAAAAATACAAACAACCCTCCAATAGTAAAACCCACCACCCACACAACCAACCCCCCCCAAATAAAATCCTATCTTAAAAACCTAAGCTCCCCATTGCCTGAAAATGGCATTTGGATGGGCATTGCACTTAAAAGGGCATTTAGCTCTTTTCCATTGCCCAAACCCTAAGCTAAAAATAAAATCCACCCAATAAACCCTTAAAAAAACCTAACACTAAGCCCCGAATGTCCACTTACAGTTTTTGTACGGTATGGAGCTCAACGCTACCATATTGCCCGCTATCGCCGGGTTTTTGCAAACCTGTAATAGCAGCGCTATAGGGAGGTGAGCGGTGGAAATAACTTGCAAGTTAGTACCGAGCCACTCATAATGCAAAACTCATAATCTAGCCGATAATTATTATTGCTTGTCCCACACTCTGGATCTCAAAAATCCTCATGTCAATCACATCAATCAATTTAAAAATACATTAAAGAGACAGGAAACCAGAAGTTTTTTTTTTCGTTATACAGGGATTGTTATTTAAAACCTCGCCGGAATGGAGATAAATCACACAAAATATTTGGGATTTTTTTATTAGACCTTGTATTGTAATGTAGGAGTCTCTGTTTCACATAATGAACACTACAAAGCAACATAAACTTGTCTCAAGTTAAAATTCGAGTTTCTACAAATTTTTAAGGGTCTTGCGCTACTGACGAGACTTCTTAGAATATCTCGCCTGAGTGGCAAGGTTTTGAATATTGTCAGGTTACTATTCTAATCATGTGATACTGCCACTTACTGAGCCTTCAAAGTTATTCACACCTGCTCTCCTCCCTTTATAAGCTCCACCTTGCTCACTAAATCCTTGCTTAGTATTGTAGTTCTACTGATTACAGAACTTGCCAAGCCCTCAACATTTAAACCTGTCTCCACAGGTTTCACAGAGTTAAGTTTATTCCTCCGGAATTATCAGCCTCAGTTTTTCAAGCTCTTTCTGCTTAACCTCTCTTCAAGGGAACATCATACCTCAAGTCTGGCTACAGTTGTACAGTTTCCCCGGTCTCAACCTCTGCTACTGCTTTTGCCGGCTCAGGCAACACCTCACTCTGAAACATCCCAGGAAGCATTGCGGTGACGTCACACGCCAGCTGCGATAATGGACTCAGACGCCATTCAGCCTCTGCTCACAGCACACACAATTTCCTCGCCGCTGCATCCACAGAATCAACCAGGCGGTAAGAGTTCACAACCCATGTTAAAAGTCTGTACCATATTCAGCTTACAACGGAGGGAACTTCTTTGCAAAAGTTACATTTTATATTTGATTGTTGCTTGTTACGCTCTGCCATCTGCCTATTACCAATACTGATCTACCTGTACTACGCTGCATATTGTCTTAACCCCTACGTTCCACTCAGACATACCTTGCTATTCCAGCTTAACAAATTATACCCCTGTTAACCATCTGAGAATATACTTCCACGCTATATACCTTAATTGGTTTGTTGCTGTGTTTGCCTGCTGCAATGATTTAGCATATAACTATGCATGTGGCAGCAATAGGCTTCACACATTCAACTACTCCAAAAGATCAATTGCATCTCCGTGACATCTTAGTAAACTAAGCTGCCTTTCCAACAATCTGTTGTTTCCTAAACGTCACAGAGTTGCAACAAACATATATTTAACGTATCCTATAACCAGCAGTTGTGGCCCAAATAATTAATAGTGACACGTTCTCATGCCTTTCCAGATATCGTGTCTCAGACCGTGACAAATATCAGGCCCTCAGACAGAGTATAAAATAATTTTTTTTTATCAAATTTACATTGTTCTCTTAGTATACTTTTTTTTAAAGCAAGGAAGGCTCAGGAGAATGCACATTTTTGGAGTAAATATGGCAGCAGCTTTGCATGAATATTTTTAATAATTTTATACATGTGTGTTGCTATTTAGTGCTCTACACAAGAGACCTGTACCTACCTTGGGCCTAGATTTGGAGTTCGGCGGTAAAAGGGCTGTTAACGCTCCGCGGGCTTTTTTCTGGCCGCACCATAAAATTAACTCTGGTATCGAGAGTTCAAACAAATGCTGCGTTAGGCTCCAAAAAAGGAGCGTAGAGCATTTTTACCGCAAAAGCAACTCTCAATACCAGAGTTGCTTACGGACGCGGCCGGCCTCAAAAACGTGCTCATGCACGATTCCCCCATAGGAAACAATGGGGCTGTTTGAGCTGAAAAAAAACCTAACACCTGCAAAAAAGCAGCGTTCAGCTCCTAACGCAGCCCCATTGTTTGCTATGGGGAAACACTTCCTACGTCTGCACCTAACACTCTAACATGTACCCCGAGTCTAAACACCCCTAGCCTTACACTTATTAACCCCTAATCTGCCGCCCCCGCTATCGCTGACCCCTGCATATTTTTTTAAACCCCTAATCTGCCGCTCCGTAAACCGCCGCCACCTACGTTATCCCTATGTACCCCTAATCTGCTACCCCTAACACCGCCGACCCCTATATTATTTTTATTAACCCCTAACCTGCCCCCCACAACGTCGCCGACACCTGCCTACACTTATTAACCCCTAATCTGCCGAGCGGACCTGAGCGCTACTATAATAAAGTTATTAACCCCTAATCCGCCTCACTAACCCTATCATAAATAGTATTAACCCCTAATCTGCCCTCCCTAACATCGCCGACACCTAACTTCAATTATTAACCCCTAATCTGCCGATCGGAGCTCACCGCTATTCTAATAAATGGATTAACCCCTAAAGCTAAGTCTAACCCTAACACTAACACCCCCCTAAGTTAAATATAATTTTTATCTAACGAAATAAATTAACTCTTATTAAATAAATTATTCCTATTTAAAGCTAAATACTTACCTGTAAAATAAATCATAATATAGCTACAATATAAATTATAATTATATTATAGCTATTTTAGGATTAATATTTATTTTACAGGCAACTTTGTTATTATTTTAACCAGGTAAAATAGCTATTAAATAGTTAAGAACTATTTAATAGTTACCTAGTTAAAATAATAACAAATTTACCTGTAAAATAAATCCTAACCTAAGTTATAATTAAACCTAACACTACCCTATCAATAAAATAATTAAATAAACTACCTACAATTACCTACAATTAACCTAACACTACACTATCAATAAATTAATTAAACACAATTCCTACAAATAAATACAATTAAATAAACTAGCTAAAGTACAAAAAATAAAAAAGAACTAAGTTACAGAAAATAAAAAAATATTTACAAACATAAGAAAAATATTACAACAATTTTAAACTAATTACACCTACTCTAAGCCCCCTAATAAAATAACAAAGCCCCCCAAAATAAAAAATTCCCTACCCTATTCTAAATTAAAAAAGTTACAAGCTCTTTTACCTTACCAGCCCTGAACAGGGCCCTTTGCGGGGCATGCCCCAAGAATTTCAGCTCTTTTGCCTGTAAAAAAAAACATACAATACCCCCCCCCCCAACATTACAACCTACCACCCACATACCCCTAATCTAACCCAAACCCCCCTTAAATAAACCTAACACTAAGCCCCTGAAGATCTTCCTACCTTGTCTTCACCATCCAGGTATCACCGATCCGTCCTGGCTCCAAGATCTTCATCCAACCCAAGCGGGGGTTGGCGATCCATAATCCGGTCCAGAAGAGGCTCCAAAGTCTTCCTCCTATCCGGCAAGAAGAGGACATCCGGACCGGCAAACATCTTCTCCAAGCGGCATCTTCGATCTTCTTCCATCCGGAGCGAAGCGGCAGGATCCTGAAGACCTCCAGCGCGGAACACCCATCCGGACCGACGACTGAACGACGAATGACTGTTCCTTTAAGGGACGTCATCCAAGATGGCGTCCCTCGAATTCCGATTGGCTGATAGGATTCTATCAGCCAATCGGAATTAAGGTAGGAATTTTCTGATTGGCTGATGGAATCAGCCAATCAGAATCAAGTTCAATCCGATTGGCTGATCCAATCAGCCAATCAGATTGAGCTCGCATTCTATTGACTGTTCCGATCAGCCAATAGAATGCGAGCTCAATCTGATTGGCTGATTGGATCGGCCAATCGGATTGAACTAGATTCTGATTGGCTGATTCCATCAGCCAATCAGAAAATTCCTACCTTAATTCCGATTGGCTGATAGAATCCTATCAGCCAATCGGAATTCGAGGGACGCCATCTTGGATGACGTCCCTTAAAGGAACAGTCATTCGTCGTTCAGTCGTCGGTCCGGATGGATGTTCCGCGCTGGAGGTCTTCAGGATCCTGCCGCTTCGCTCCGGATGGAAGAAGATCGAAGATGCCGCTTGGAGAAGATCTTTGCCGGTCCGGATGTCCTCTTCTTGCCGGATAGGAGGAAGACTTTGGAGCCTCTTCTGGACCGGATTATGGATCGCCAACCCCCGCTTGGGTTGGATGAAGATCTTGGAGCCAGGACGGATCGGTGATACCTGGATGGTGAAGACAAGGTAGGAAGATCTTCAGGGGCTTAGTGTTAGGTTTATTTAAGGGGGGTTTGGGTTAGATTAGGGGTATGTGGGTGGTGGGTTGTAATGTTGGGGGGGGGGGTATTGTATGGTTTTTTTTACAGGCAAAAGAGCTGAAATTCTTGGGGCATGCCCCGCAAAGGGCCCTGTTCAGGGCTGGTAAGGTAAAAGAGCTTGTAACTTTTTTAATTTAGAATAGGGTAGGGAATTTTTTATTTTGGGGGGCTTTGTTATTTTATTAGGGGGCTTAGAGTAGGTGTAATTAGTTTAAAATTGTTGTAATATTTTTCTTATGTTTGTAAATATTTTTTTATTTTCTGTAACTTAGTTCTTTTTTATTTTTTGTACTTTAGCTAGTTTATTTAATTGTATTTATTTGTAGGAATTGTGTTTAATTAATTTATTGATAGTGTAGTGTTAGGTTAATTGTAGGTAATTGTAGGTAGTTTATTTAATTATTTTATTGATAGGGTAGTGTTAGGTTTAATTATAACTTAGGTTAGGATTTATTTTACAGGTAAATTTGTTATTATTTTAACTAGGTAACTATTAAATAGTTCTTAACTATTTAATAGCTATTTTACCTGGTTAAAATAATAACAAAGTTGCCTGTAAAATAAATATTAATCCTAAAATAGCTATAATATAATTATAATTTATATTGTAGCTATATTATGATTTATTTTACAGGTAAGTATTTAGCTTTAAATAGGAATAATTTATTTAATAAGAGTTAATTTATTTCGTTAGATAAAAATTATATTTAACTTAGGGGGGTGTTAGTGTTAGGGTTAGACTTAGCTTTAGGGGTTAATACATTTATTAGAATAGCGGTGAGCTCCGGTCGGCAGATTAGGGGTTAATAATTGAAGTTAGGTGTCGGCGATGTTAGGGAGGGCAGATTAGGGGTTAATACTATTTATGATAGGGTTAGTGAGGCGGATTAGGGGTTAATACATTTATTATAGTAGCGCTCAGGTCCGCTCGGCAGATTAGGGGTTAATAAGTGTAGGCAGGTGTCGGCGACGTTGAGGGGGGCAGATTAGGGGTTAATAAATATAATATAGGGGTCGGCGATGTTAGGGCAGCAGATTAGGGGTACATAGGGATAACGTAGGTGGCGGCGATTTGCGGTCGGAAGATTAGGGGTTAATTATTTTAAGTAGCTGGCGGCGACGTTGTGGGGGGCAAGTTAGGGGTTAATAAATGTAATACAGGGGTTGGCGGGGTTAGGGGCAGCAGATTAGGGGTACATAAGTATAACGTAGGTGGCGGTCGGCAGATTAGGGGTTAAAAATTTTAATCGAGTGGCGGCGTTGTGGGGGGACCTCGGTTTAGGGGTACATAGGTAGTTTATGGGTGTTAGTGTACTTTAGGTACAGTAGTTAAGAGCTTTATAAACCGGCGTTAGCCAGAAAGCTCTTAACTCCTGCTATTTTCAGGCGGCTGGAATCTTGTCGTTAGAGCTCTAACGCTCACTTCAGAAACGACTCTAAATACCAGCGTTAGAAAGATCCCATTGAAAATATAGGCTACGCAAATGGCGTAGGGGGATCTGCGGTATGGAAAAGTCGCGGCTGAAAAGTGAGCGTTAGACCCTTTAATCACTGACTCCAAATACCAGCGGGCGGCCAAAACCAGCGTTAGGAGCCTCTAACGCTGGTTTTGACGGCTACCGCCGAACTCCAAATCTAGGCCTAGGTATGCTCTTCCAGAAAGAGTACAATGAGAAGAAAACAAGCTTGATAACAGGAGTAAATTGGAAATATTAAATTTTTAAAATTTGTATGCTCTGTCTGTATCATGAAAGAAACATTTTGGATTTCATGTCCCTTTAAACACTTCCGGCTAGATTTAGAGTTTGGCGTTAGCCGTCAAAACCAGCGTTAGAGGCTCCTAACGCTGGTTTTGGGCTACCGCTGGTATTTGGAGTCAGTCAGGAAAGGGTCTAACGCTCACTTTGCAGCCGCGACTTTTCCATACCGCAGATCCCCCTACGCCATTTGCGTATCCTATCTTTTCAATGGGATCTTCCTAACGCCGGTATTTAGAGTCGTGGCTGAAGTGAGCGTTAGAAATCTAACGACAAAATTCCAGCCGCAGAAAAAAGTCAGTAGTTAAGAGCTTTCTGGGCTAACGCCGGTTTATAAAGCTCTTAACTACTGTGCTCTAAAGTACACTAACACCCATAAACTACCTATGTACCCCTAAACCGAGGTCCCCCACATCCCCGCCACTCTATTAAAATTTTGTAACCCCTAATCTGTCGACCACACACCGCCGCCACCTACGTTATCCCTATGTACCCCTAATCTGCTGCCCCTAATACTGCCGACACCTATATTATATTTATTAACCCCTAATCTGCCGCCCCCGCTATCGCTGACCCCTGCATATTATTATTAACCCCTATTCTGCCGCTCTGTACACCGCTGCAACCTACTTTATCCCTATGTACCCTTAATCTGCTGCCCCTAACATCGCCGACCCCTATATTATATTTATTAACCCCTAATCTGCCACCCCCAACGTCGCCTCCACCTACCTACAATAATTAACCCCTAATCTGCCGACCGGATCTCACCGCTACTCTAATAAATGTATTAACCCCTAAAGCTAAGTCTAACCCTAACACTAACCTCCCCCCTAAGTTAAATATAATTTAAATCTAATGAAATAAATTAACTCTTATTAAATAAATTATTCCTATTTAAAGCTAAATACTTACCTGTAAAATAAACCCTAATATAACTGCAATATAAATTATAATTATATTGTAGCTATTTTAGGAATAATATTTATTTTACAGGCAACTTTGTATTTATTTTAACCAGGTACAATAGCTATTAAATAGTTAATAACTATTTAATAGCTACCTAGTTAAAATAATTATAAAATTACCTGTAAAATAAATCCTAACCTAAGTTACAATTAAACCTAACACTACACTATCAATAAATTAATTAAATAAAATACCTACAATTATCTACAATTAAACCTAACACTACACTAGCAATAAATTAATTAAATACAATACCTACAAATAACTACAATGAAATAAACTAACTAAAGTACAAAAAATAAAAAAGAACTAAGTTACAAAAAATAAAAAAATATTTACATACATTAGAGAAATATTACAACAATTTTAAACTAATTACCTACTCTAAGCCCCCTAATAAAATAACAAAGACCCCCCAAATAAAAAATGCCCTACCCTAAAATTAATTCTAAAATTAAAATAGAAAAGCTCTTTTACCTTACCAGCCCTTAAAAGGGCCATTTGCGGGCATGCCCCAAAGAATTCAGCTCTTTTGCCTGTAAAAAAAAAACATACAATACCCCCCCTCAACATTACAACCCACCACCCACATACCACTAATCTAACCCAAACCCCCCTTAAATAAACCTAACACTAAGCCCCTGAAGATCTTCCTACCTTATCTTCACCACACCGGGTATCAGCGATCCATCCAGGCTCCGACGTCCTAACACCGAATGAAGGTACCTTTAAGGGAGGTCATCCAAGATGGCGTCCCTCAAATTCCGATTGGCTGTTAAGATTCTATCAGCCAATCGGAATTAAGGTAGGAAAAATCCGACCTCGCATTCTATTGGCTGATCGGAACAGCCAATAGAATGCAAGGTCAATAAGATTGGCTGATTGGATCAGCCAATCGGATTGAACTTCAAAATACACAAAATAAAAAAGAAATGATCAAATATTTAAACTAATTACACCTAATCTTATAGCCCTATCAAAATAAAAAAGCCCCCCAAAAATAAAAAAATCCCTATCCAAAACCAAACTGCCAATAGCCCTTAAAAGGGCCTTTTGTGGGGCATTGCCCCAAATAAATAATCTCTTTTACCTGTAAAAAAAAAATACAAACAACCCTCCAATAGTAAAACCCACCACCCACACAACCAACCCCCCCCAAATAAAATCCTATCTTAAAAACCTAAGCTCCCCATTGCCTGAAAATGGCATTTGGATGGGCATTGCACTTAAAAGGGCATTTAGCTCTTTTCCATTGCCCAAACCCTAAGCTAAAAATAAAATCCACCCAATAAACCCTTAAAAAAACTGAACACTAAGCCCCGAAGGTCCACTTACAGTTTTTGTACGGTATGGAGCTCAACGCTACCATATTGCCCGCTATCGCCGGGTTTTTGCAAACCTGTAATAGCAGCGCTATAGGGAGGTGAGCGGTGGAAATAACTTGCAAGTTAGTACCGAGCCGCTCATAACGCAAAACTCATAATCTAGCCGATAATTATTATTGCTTGTCCCACACTCTGGATCTCAAAAATCCTCATGTCAATCACATCAATCAATTTAAAAATACATTAAAGAGACAGGAAACCAGAAGTTTTTTTTTCGTTATACAGGGATTGTTATTTAAAACCTCGCCGGAATGGAGATAAATCACACAAAATATTTGGGATTTTTTTATTAGACCTTGTATTGTAATGTAGGAGTCTCTGTTTCACATAATGAACACTACAAAGCAACATAAACTTGTCTCAAGTTAAAATTCGAATTTCTACAAATTTTTAAGGGTCTTGCGCTACTGACGAGACTTCTCAGAATATCTCGCCTGAGTGGCAAGGTTTTGAATATCAGGCCCTCAGACAGAGTATTTTAGGAATAATATTTATTTTACAGGCAACTTTGTATTTATTTTAACCAGGTACAATAGCTATTAAATAGTTAATAACTATTTAATAGCTACCTAGTTAAAATAATTATAAAATTACCTGTAAAATAAATCCTAACCTAAGTTACAATTAAACCTAACACTACACTATCAATAAATTAGTTAAATAAAATACCTACAATTATCTACAATTAAACCTAACACTACACTAGCAATAAATTAATTAAATACAATGCCTACAAATAACTACAATGAAATAAACTAACTAAAGTACAAAAAATAAAAAAGAACTAAGTTACAAAAAATAAAAAAATATTTACATACATTAGAAAAATATTACAACAATTTTAAACTAATTACACCTACTCTAAGCCCCCTAATAAAATAACAAAGACCCCCAAAATAAAAAATGCCCTACCCTATTCTAAAATTAAAATAGAAAAGCTCTTTTACCTTACCAGCCCTTAAAAGGGCCATTTGCGGGCATACCCCAAAGAATTCAGCTCTTTTGCCTGTAAAAAAAAACATACAATACCCCCCCTCAACATTACAACCCACCACCCACATACCACTAATCTAACCCAAACCCCCCTTAAATAAACCTAACACTAAGCCCCTGAAGATCTTCCTACCTTATCTTCACCACACCGGGTATCAGCGATCCATCCAGGCTCTGATGTCTTGATCCAAGCCCAAGCGGGGGGCTGAAGATGTCCATCCTCCGGCTGGAGTCTTGATCCAAGCAGCAGAAGAGGACATCCGGACGGGCAAACATCTGCATCCAAGCCGCATCTTCTATGTTTTTCCATCCAATGATGACCGGCTGATCTTCAAGACCTCCAGTGCGGATCCATCCTCTTCTTCCGACGACTAGACGACAAATGAAGGTTCCTTTAAGGGAAGTCATCCAAGATGGCATCCCTCGAATTCCGATTGGCTGATAGGATTCTATCAGCCAATCGGAATTAAAGTAGGAAAATTCTGATTGGCTGATGGAATCAGCCAATCAGATTCAAGTTCAATCCGATTGGCTGATGGAATCAGCCAATCAGATTGAGATTGCATTCTATTGGCTGTTCCGATCAGCCAATAGAATGCGAGCTCAATCTGATTGGCTGATCGGATCAGCCAATCGGATTGAACTTGAATCTGATTGGCTGATTCCATCAGCCAATCAGAATTTTCCTACCTTAATTCCGATTGGCTGATAGAATCCTATCAGCCAATCGGAATTCGAGGGATGCCATCTTGGATGACGTCCCTTAAAGGAATCGTCATTCGTCGGGAAGTCGTCGGTGAAGATGGATGTTCCGCGTCGGCGGGATGAACTACATGGATCCGGAAGAAAGAAGATTGAAGATGCCGCTTGATAGAAGACTTCAGTCGGATCATGGACCTCTTCAGCTCCCGCTTGGATGAAGACTTCAGCCGGATCATGGACATCTTCAGCCACCCGCTTGGGCTTGGATCAAGACATCGGAGGCTCTTCTGGATCGATCGGTGAACCCGGCGTGGTGAAGACAAGTTAGGGAGATCTTCAGGGGCTTAGTGTTAGGTTTATTTAAGGGGGGTTTGGGTTAGATTAGGGGTATGTGGGTGGTGGGTTGTAATGTTGGGGGGGTATTGTATGTTTTTTTTTACAGGCAAAAGAGCTGAATTCTTTGGGGCATGCCCCACAAAGGCCCCTTTTCAGGGCTGGTAAGGTAAAAGAGCTTTTCTATTTTAATTTTAGAATAGGGTAGGGCATTTTTTTATTTTGGGGGTCTTTGTTATTTTATTAGGGGGCTTAGAGTGGGTGTAATTAGTTTAAAATTGTTGTAATATTTTTCTAATGTTTGTAAATATTTTTTTATTTTTTGTAACTTAGTTCTTTTTTATTTTTTGTACTTTAGTTAGTTTATGTAATTGTATTTATTTGTAGGTATTGTATTTAATTAATTTATTGATAGTGTAGTGTTAGGTTTAATTGTAGATAATTGTAGGTAGTTTATTTAATTTATTTATTGATAGTGTAGTGTTAGGTTTAATTGTAACTTAGGTTAGGATTTATTTTACAGGTAATTTTGTAATTATTTTAACTAGGTAGCTATTAAAGGGACAGTAAACCTTAAAAATAATGTTATATAATTCTGCACTTAGTAGCTGCACTTAGTCTTATGGCGCGTTCGGGCCGGGCTGTGACTATACAGCTGGCCCGATGTGCTGACTAAAAATAACAGACCCGCTCAGCAGAGAGCAGAGAGCGGGTCTGTAAAAGCGCTGTATTTTAGCAAATTAAACGGTAAAAAAATGCTTTTATGGCTATAGCACCTAAATAATGTTATATAATTCCTAACCTAACTATTTAATAGCTATTGTACCTGGTTAAAATAATTACAAAGTGGCCTGTAAAATAAATATAAATCCTAAAATAGCTACAATATAATTATAATTTATATTGCAGCTATATTAGGGTTTATTTTACAGGTAAGTATTTAGCTTTAAATAGGAATACTGTAATTTATTTAATAAGAGTTAATTTATTTTGTTAGATGTAAATTATATTTAATTTAGGGGGGTGTTAGTGTTAGGGTTAGACTTAGCTTTAGGGGTTAATACATTTATTAGAGTAGCGGTGAGATCCGGTCGGCAGATTAGGGGTTAATTATTGTAGGTAGGTGGAGGTGACGTTGGGGGCGGCAGATTAGGGGTTAATAAATATAATATAGGGGTCGGCGGTGTTAGGGGCAGCAGATTAGGGGTACATAGGAATAACATAGGTTGCGGCGGTGTACGGAGCTGCAGATTAGGGGTTAATAATAATATGCAGGGGTCAGCGATAGCGGGGGCGGCAGATTAGAGGTTAATAAGTGTAAGGTTAGGGGTGTTTAGACTCGGGGTACATGTTAGGGTGTTAGGTGCAGACATAGGAAGTGTTTCCCCATAGGAAACAATGGGGCTGCGTTAGGAACTTAACGCTGCTATTTTGCAGGTATTAGGTTTTTTTTTCAGCTCAAACTGCCCCATTGTTTTCTATGGGGGAATCGTGCACAAGCACGTTTTTGAAGCTGGCCAAGTCCGTAAGCACCGCTGGTATTTAGAGTTGCAGTGGCGGTAAATATGCTCTACGCTCCCTTTTTTGGAACCTAACGCAGCCATTCTGTGAACTCTAAATACCAGCGGTATTTAAAAGGTGCGGGGGAAAAAAGCACGCGTAGCTAACGCATCCCTTTGGCCGCAGAACTCTAAATCTAGCCGTTCTTGCTTTAGTTTAAAAAATATGCTTATCTCACAACCCCTAAAAAGGCCACAAAGCAGATGCAATAACTTAGGTTTTTTTAAAAATGCTGAAAATTGCCTAAATCAGTTATTGATTTGCAGCATTTTAAAGAATTTGCTTTTTGGCTTCTCTAGGGATGGTGGTACTAATACAAGTTTTACAAAAAAGCAAGAGCTATATTATGACCCTTTATGACTTGAAAATTCCCTAGTAGATAGAGCCTGATAAAGTATAAAATAATATATTAATAAAAATATAACAATATCAATTCAAATACTTAAGAAAAGCCGATTCAGCCCCTGTAATATGTGTGTTCTAATTGTCATGTTTCCCGGGATCTTTATTAAAAATTAATCACAATATAAAATCTTATATCATTTTTTTTTAAATAATGAGAAATAAAATGTTGCTTCTTTTAAATTACCAATATGTTGATCACTTAGGGCCAGATTATAAATGGAGCACTTTATTGCTCGCGGTAGCAATTAGGGTTTTTTAGGGTTTTTTAAAATTAACCAGAGATCAGATCTCTGGTTAATTTTATAAAGGTTCACCAAGTTCCCCCAAAATACAGTGTAATATATTTTAATAAAAAAATAAAGAAAGTAGCATCTTTATTTTTTTAATAAAATAACTGCAAAAAGCAGTTATTTGGGGTTAAAACTGACAGGTGTGGGGTGCCTTTACATTGCGGTTTTTGTGTTCTCAGTAAATATATATGTCTATGGAGATACTGTATATATATATATGTGCTAATATGTGTATAAACACACATAAAGATATATGTATATAGTTATATCGCTTTGCTACTTACCCCCTTTAGCTGCACTTGATTTTCATGCCGTGTCTCACTGCATTAGAACGAAGCTCCCATTGGAGGCTATGGAGAAGCGCTCTCGTGAGCATATGGAAGAAGTCTATGGGAACTTTGTGTTCCCTCCCAGTAAATATACATGTATATGCTTATCTAAAAATAAAAAAATAAAATATATATATATATATATGTATTTATGTGTTAATATGTGTATAAACACATATAAACACATAAATATATATGTATATAGTGATATTGCTGCGCTACTTACCCCCTTCTCTGTGCTAGGTTCTCATGACATGTCTCGCGGCATAAGAACGAGGCTCCCATTGAAACCTATGGAAGCGCTCTCTCGAGTGCAATGCTTCCTAGAAATGTGAATGCGATCTTACGTTCGCATTGCGCTCATCCTGTAATACCAGTGCACATTAGCGTGCACTGGTATTACTCAGTGGAATGAAAATATTGATTTTGCGAAAGCAATATTTAGCGCTCCACTTGTAATCTAGCTCTTAATATTTAAACATTAAAATACAGAATACTAAGTTATACTGTTTGTTTATATATAAACCAAATATGTGGTGTCCCAATAAGAAACAAGGGGGCCGATTTATCAACCCTCTGTCCGACATGATCTGATCAGCATATCAGGTCCGACAGACATCGCTGAATGCGGAGAGCAATACGTTCTCCGCATTCAGCATTGCACCAGCAGCTTTTGTGAACTGCTGGTGCAACGCTGCCCCCTGCAGATTTGCAACCAATCGACCGCTAGCAGGGGGGTGTCAATCAACCCAATCGTATTTGATCGGATTCATTTCCCGCGATGTCTGTCCGCCTCCTCAGAGCAGGTGGATAGGTTATGGAGCAGCAGTCTTTAGTGGCATAATAAGTGGCGCAGTAACATTGCACGCAATATTGATAGATATACATTTATATACCTGTATATATTCAGAATTAGAATGTGAAATGTTAATAACTCCTGTCGCTTAGCGTGTGAGCGATGTGTTACTTTTTTCTCTTGCTTGATGTCTATGGGGGGAATAAGTAAGTGTGGTTGTGATATCCAAAGGTCCTGAAGTTAGAGTGTGTTGGGTTTCATTCGCATGCAAAACTTTTACATTCAACTTGTAATATGCGCAGTGTTATCACTCAAGTGAAAGCTCTAAATAGAGCACCACTTGTTATCTGGCCAATAAACACTATAGGGACAATTTTTCAAGTTTCGTAAACAGAAGTCCTGAAGCAGCGGTCTAAAGACCACTGCTCCATAACCTCTCTGCCTGCTCTGAGGCGACGGACAAAAATCAACCCGATCAGATACGATCGGGTTAATTGACACCCCCTGCTAGCGGCCTATTGAACGCGAATCTGCAGGGGGCGGTATTGCACCAGCAGTCCACAAGAACATTTATCGATGTGCAGCGGACATGATATGCTACATCGTATCATGTCCGCTCGCACATTAATAAATTGACCCCTAAGAATCTCAGTTTTTTAATTTAATCAAAAATAATGACTGCTTTACCAAGATAAACATTAAAAGTAAAGGAGGTATCACAGATGTACTTGTTTGCCATGTTTACAAAATACAAATGGGTAGCAAAAAATATTGAGGAAATATATGCATTTTTCTCATCAAAATTTTATTGAGATTGAAACTGTTTCAGTGCCATATAAAATGATGAACATTAAAACAAAAAGTGTATTTTGTGTAATCAGATGCCCTTTAAAATCAACTCTTCCAATTCCTTTAAAGGAACAATAACTTTACCAGTAACTTTGTTTCCAAGACCATTTTAATAATGGACCCAGTTTCAGCTCATCAAATCAGCTCGGCTCAATGTAATCATGTCAGAAAAGTGAAAACAGATGATAAACTTCCTATTGCTCTTAGGATTTGAAAATGTCAAAAGAGCTAAAAACACAAGCTGTAACTATCCCTTCACTTGCAGTTAATCTTGCACACAAATGCCCTGTGGATAACTTCTTTAACCCCTTTGGCTGCTAGAAATGGCTAAAATACCTTCTGCATTGATGCATTTGGCATTCTCTAACAGCCAAGGGAGTCAAATGCATTGATTGTTGGTGTTGATAATTGAGGTCTTTCACGCCTTAATTTTTATGCTTAATGAGGCTAAACTGGCTTAATAATGGATGTTATACGTAATGACTCATTGTTTTGGGGCCTGTGTATGTGTGCGCAATAGAAGACAAGGCAAGGGCCTATCTGTTCTGGCATGTCACTCGCTGCCAAGCGGTTCTACTCATCAATAAAAGGCAAGATGACGGATGGGTTCATTTAATAGTATTCCTCTGAGAAACCTGCTTCCTTTGCCTTTCAATGGGCTGACGGCTCTACCTTTTTAGTCTGGACATTTGGGAAGCAGGCCTGGAAGAGATGAATACCATTTGTGCCAACAGCTACTTCTGCTCCTAACTGTTAGCCTGAATCAAATTATTCGATGTGCGTGGGTAGATTTAATCTATACCACATGACTAGATGCACTATAATATTTATTTACATCAACTTTAATAAACATTATGTTTAGTTGTGTAAGTTTATCTTTGTTATTATATATTTATGTATTTATTTGTTTATTATTTACTTATGTATTTATTTATTTGTTTATTTATTTATGTATTTATTTATGTATTTATTTATTTATGTATTTATTTATGTATTTATTTATGTATTTATTAATTAATTAATTAATTTATTTGTTTATTTATGTATTTATTTATTTAATATTTTGCCTTTCTATTCAGAGGATTGTATTATTATAATAGTAATAATAACATATTGTACATCATCATAGACAAATATATAATAAATACAAAACAAGAATTTTATAACATACGGATAAATATGTAGTTGAGAAACATAGTCCTATGTAATACCAGAGAGTGAACATTTTTAATCAAACCAGTTATTTTTGTCTAATATTTGCAATTAGCTACTAAGGGGTCTATTTATATATGTGCGGACAGACATGATCCGCTATAGCGAACCATGTCCACCGCACATCGATAAATGCTGACAGCTTACGCTTGTGAACTTCTGGTGCAATACTGCCCCCTGCAGATTCGCGGCCAATCAGCTGCTAGCAGGGGGTGTCAATCAGCCCGTTTGTACATGATCAGGTGGATTGATATACGCCGCGGCATATGAGTTTAGAAGTGCGGAAACAAGGAGAACAGGGGCCATTCGGCCCTTGTTAAATAGACCCCCATGTGTTGGATACAATTGATTTCATTTTTTAAATAATTCCTAATTTATTATAAGCTTTTTTTAAATTGTTTTAATATATATTTGCTTCTGAGTTTTAATTCATCATGTTATGGATATTATCCTATCCTATTTCAGTAGTGGAACCATAAAGGGTTAGATTACATGTGATGTGCTAATTGTTGGGAACGAGTGATATCGTGTTTTTTTTCACGTGGTGGAAATAGCGTGTGTATTACAAATTGAAAGTAAACACGGTCGAGAGAGCGCAATCACATTCTACGATTGCTTAGTTAGCACGACTGAAACCCTCGCCTAAAGAAAATACGTTAAAAAGGTTGCGTCAAACACAACATAAATACATTGAAAATTACAGTTACACTCATATAAACACTATGGGGCATATTGATCTGAGCAGGCGGACAGACATCGCCGGAAATCAACCCGATCGAGTACGATCGGGTTGATTGACACCCCCCCTGTTGACAGCCTATTGGCCGCGAGTCTGCATGGGGTGGCGTCGCACCAGCAGCTCTTGTGAGCTGCTGGTGCAATGCTGAATACGGCGAGCGTATTGCTCGCCGTATTCAGCGAGGTCTGTCGGACCTGATCCGCACTGCTGAATCAGGTCCGACAGACCTTGAGAAATATAGGCATATGTGATAAAAATTATTGACATAAATATTTTTTTTTTTTAAAGGTTAAAAAGGTATAGGGTATATGACAAGTTATTTGACTGCAAAGGACTCCACCATAATCTAAATACATTTGTTGTTCTTGCCCTGGAATGAGCTTTACTTAGCAGCAATTTAAAAACCTTTCTACTGCTGAAAACTTCTAATAAGAACGAAACAGCTGTCCAGTAGTGGTTTTGTATTTGCTGCACTTACCCCATTAGGAGAATGTTGTGTTTTAACACAGTATCAGAAGCAATAATCCTGAGCTGTTGGATATCTAATGTGCATATCATACCCACAGTTCTCTGGTGCATTGGTAACAGTGTATATGGAGTTTTACTGGGTAAAGGCAACTTGCCTAGATGTGCTAATTGCCTATGCAATTATCTCTATTGAGTTATAGATTTCTATTTTACATTAACATTATTAGATATATATGAAATATATATTTAATAATAAAAAAAAATTCTATCTAAAGAGCATAGGAATGGAAAATATGTGTAATGCGATTCGTGTTTAGTTATTTCGTTCTAACGGGGTTTGAGGTTAGTGCACATGAAGAATTACTAATCTTTTATTAAAAATATTATAAGAGAGAGAGAGAGAGAGAAAAATAGATAGATACATAGATTAATAGATAGATAGATATACATTATAAACATTATTAGAAGTTTTTACAGTATCAATAATTTTTACTAATTATTATTAATTTGTTTTTTTATTTTTTTATTTTATTTTATTGAGGAGCAGGTTCAAATACATAAATGACATGAAGCTGTACATCAATATCAGCCAGTTATACAACAGGAACTGGCAACGAAGCTAATCACAAGACTCGTACAGTGTTGAGTAAAGTAAACAGTAAATTAAGTTAGTGTACTTATTTTCATCTATATCAAGAACTCTGCACCTCAAAGTTTTTCATATGAACTATTATAGACAGTGTCTAATGCAGCTAAATCAAAAGGGTAACATCAAGGATAAGAACAGTTCCAACAGTATCAGCCAGGAAGTGAGGGGTCAAGGTTTAGCATTAACAATAAGGTGTGGAGGGAAAAAAGGGGGGTCTCTCTCGCTCTCTCCCCCCCAAAGGTCACAGATGCAGCAGATAGGGGTCTAAATCAGTCAGGGAATTTCTCGACCCATGGGGACCAGGTCTCTTGGTAGAAGTCCACTTTGTCCAGGATTCTATGTGAGTATAGTTCCATCTGTTTGATATAATGGACTGTAGTAAGGACTTGGGATATAACGGGTGGGTCTTTGTGTTTCCACTTTCTGGCAATCATTAATTTGGTGGCCATAAGGAGGTATATTACTAGGGCCTCTCTGGGGTGCGTTAAATTTGGAGTGTGCATATGGAGTAGGGATATGTCTGGTTTAAATGGTAGGGCGATGTTTAATGAGTTAAATATTCTAAAGAGTTTCCGCCAGAGCGGTTGGATCCTGGGACAAGCCCACCATATATGTAGGGAGGTCCCTAACTGTCCGCAGTCTCTCCAACACAGGGGAGATTGAGTGCCATATATCCTATGTAGAGTAGAGGATACCAGGTGCCAACAAACTAGAATTTTATACTGTAGCTCCCAAAGAGTAGCACAGTGTAGAAGTTTTTTAGTTATAGTGATGCGTGCGTGCCATGTATCGGTGTCAGCTACAAAGCCTATCTCCCTTTCCCAGGCTCTGTTTTGAGCTATTTTATGATGTGTGGTGGGTTCAAGGAGAAGATTGTAGTGAAAAGAGAGGGCATGCATAAGGCCTTTTCCTTGGATCCATATAGTCTCCCATTTCGATGGTGTTCTTAGGTTTTTCCCCCGGGTATCCCCATGACTTTAGCCATGTGCGGAGGCGGAAGGCTTCAAAATATAGAGAGGAGGGAACTTAGAATTTTGCGCAAAACTGTGAATGCGTGATCCATAGGCCAAGATCATAGAGATCCATGGCCAATACAGGAGGGAGAATCTGGAAGACAATAGAGGGCACTACTCAGAGAGAGCGCCGGGGAGGGGTGTGGGGCCAAATCTGGGTTGTGTCTCATTTGACCCCAAAACTTAAGGGCATCGGAAATTATTGGGGATATATTGGCTAGTTTTTCCCTATAGTTAGGGGGAATCCACAAGAAGTCAGAAAGGGTGAGCCCTGACGGGAGTACCGAAATTTCTGTATCAAACCACAGAGGGTGGTCATCTGTAAGACTCCAGCTAAGCAGATGTGATAGTCTAGCTGTGGTATAATATAGTATAATGTTGGGGAGGGCCAAGCCCCCATGTGTAAGTGGCCTCTGAAGTGTGGTCCTAAATGTTCTAGGTCTATTACTTCTCCAAATATAAGCAGTGATAAGACTTTGTAGCTTGTTCAACAAGGGTCGGGGTATGTTATAGGGGATGCACCGAAATAAGTAAGTACATTTGGGGATAAAAGATATCTTTATCGTGGCTATTCTCCCTGTCCATGAAACCTCCCTGAACTCCCATGAGGAGAGAAGGTTCCGAAATTCTGTTAGCCTGTCTGAGAAATTTTTCGCAATTGTAATTTCTGGATCAGAGCTCAAGAAAGTGTCTTTTTCCTGTGCGGAAACATTGATATGTAGGGCTTCCGTTTTATTGATGTTTAATTTGTAGTAGCTGGCTAAAGCGTCTAAGTAAGTCAAATACTGCCGGTAGAGAGGTAGCTGAGGAGGTGAGAAACAATATCATCTGCGTAGAGGGAAATACTATGAGATGAAGTTGCCAGATGTGCTCCAGTAATTTGGGGGTTCAGTCTGATCGCCTGCGCCAGAGGTTCTATTGCTAGTGCGAAAAGAAGGGGTGAGAGTGGGCAACCTTGCCTGGTGCCGTTGGTTATATGGAGGGGATCTGACCTAAATCCCACTCTCTTTACTCTAGCCGAGGGGGATGAGTATAGAGCCTCTACTGCTCGAATAAAAGCGTCTGGTAGGTTAAAGGCTTGCATCGTAATCCAAAGGTAATCCCATTTTACCCTGCCGAAGGCCTTCTCGGCATCTAGAGACAGGGCAAGGAATGGTACTCTTTTACTTGCTATAATCGATAAAATATTAAGGATTCGTCTAGTAGTGTCTGGTCCTTCCCTCTGTGGGACAAATCTCACCTGGTCTGGGTGAACCAGGGAGGTGATGACTCTTGACAGTCTGTTAGCAAGTATTTTGGCATAAAGTTTTGTATCTAGGTTAAGGAGGGAATTGTGGTGATTGTTGCTTCTAGGAATTCTCCAGAAAAAGAACCCTTCTTCATTATCTCTTCGAATAATTTACATAGGGTCAGGGCGATTAGGGGTTGAAAGGCTTTATAGAAGTGGGCTGTATAACCATCTGGTCTGGGGGATTTACCTAATTTCATATCCTTGATTACTTTTTGTACTTCCTCAAGTGTTATAGGGTCAGTAAGCAACGGGAAGTTATCTGGCGAGAGAAGGGGTAATTGTAGGAAGTTCAGAAAGAGTTTAATATCCATTGGGTTAGATGGGTGACAATCCAATTCCTCTTCAATGTTATAAAGAGTTTGGTAATAGGATTTGAAGGTGTCTCCGATACCTCTAGTTGAGTTAATTGGTTTGCCAGCTAAATTCTCAATGGTCATGATTTTGGCTTGTGCTGTTCAGTGTCCAAGTTTGGAGGCCAATATTGAGGAGGCTTTGTTGCTATAGTGGTAAAAAATCATTTTGAATTTCTCTAATGTGTAATGAGTTCTTTGGAGTTCTAACTCCTGGATTTGTTTAGAGATGACTGTGATGTCATGTACTGTAGTACTAGAATAAGAGGCACTGAGTGAAAGTCTTAGTGTGTAACATACTACCCCTTTAAGGGGAGGTTCCTTCTTTCACCAGGCCTATAAATTACGCTGGATACTTCCTATTATTGCTTGGTATTGAAGTATCCAGCCGTAACTACCTTTGCTTCTTGTGTCCTAAATTGAGTCGAACCATATTCTGTCTCCATTGCCTTAACCTTTTGAATTATTTATATTCATTTGAATCACTTTCTCACCTTGCTGGCATAATTTAATTTGTCTCCAGCTACTTCGAACTCAGAAGCCGTTACAGCTGATCTCTGACCTTTGCTGCAATCAGCTGTTCTCTCCCTGCAAACAGGTATCATTCCACGCTGCAGAGTGATGTCACGCCAACGAGCTGCTCCCTCTGTGTGTGTGTTCTGCTCCAGATCACAGCCTGCTTTCCAGCGTTCACTTGCCTGTTTGAACTCCTCCTCACCTTCGAACCTAGAGACCCTAGAACTCTCTCTTCAAAGATTGGAACTGCTTAATCTTACACCAGTAAGCTGCCTAAACTAGTTCAGCTTGTATTTTATATATATATATATATATATATATATATATATATATATATATATATATATATATATATATATATATATACATATATATATATATATATATGTCTCCTACCTAAATCTACTGCAGTTATACCCGTATTTTTGTAAAAAGTCTTTATTTGTTTTGAACTTCCTGTAAATTTTAATAACTACCTAGTTCAAGCTTCCATATTGACTTTAAACATTAAATTCATGAGAGGTTATAGGAATTGCTTAAGATATTTGCAACTGCCTATAGCTCAATATGAAACATACTCCAAACTTATTTAAAGAGACATTCACATTAGACTTGCTTGTTGGTTTATTCAAGATTCAAAGATTAATTAAACATAAGAAAATAACAAAAAGTAACCAACTTTTAACCACATGTTACAGAATACCAAGCCAGAAATATTCAGCTGATTTAATCAACATGATGAATCCAGGTTATTTAAACGCTCATTTTATGGACCTATCTAATAAAGTGGATCAGTTAAGTCAGGGTTTGAGAGAACTCCAAGTAGAAAATCTTACACTTAGAAATATAATCAAAGAAGGGTTAAGTGCAGTTAAACCTTCTGATAATAGCACTCCTGATCCTCCAATTTCCCCACCTGATAAATTTTCTGGGGATAGGAAAACCTTTAGGCAGTTTCATAATGCCTGTAAACTATTCCTGACACTCAAACCAAAAACATTCCCAAATGACCGTATAAAGGTACTCACCATTATATCTTTTTTGAGAGGTGAACCTCGACTTTGGGCAGATATTTTCTTAGAAAACGATGACCCTATTCTGAACTCTATAGATGATTTTTTTAAAGCCATGTCAGATTTATATGAAGATCCTAACAGGCAGCTTACTGCAGACACTAAGCTGTGTAATTTAAAGCAACATAAGAGGCCTGTTGAGAAATACATTTCTGAGTTTAAAATTTGGCAAAGAGATTCCCAATTGAATCAGATATCACTAAAAAATCAATTTAGAATAGGGCTATCTGAAAATATCAAAGATGAGCTGGCAAGAATAGACATCCCAGAAACACTAGAAGCACTGATTTCTCTTACAATTAAAATAGACAGAAGACTTAGGGAAAGAAAACAAGAAAGATTTACCCCTGACTCTCATACAAAAACTATATCCCTAAAATCTTATTCTCAACCCATTAAAAGTCAAGAAGAAGCGATGGAGATAGGCTTTATTAAAGGCCCACTTTCCCCTGAAGAAAAGCTACGCAGAAAAGAAATGGGTCTATGCCTCTACTGTGCAGCCAAAGAACACAATGTATCTGAATGTCCCTCGCTAAAAAGACCGAAAATGGGTAAGACATTATCTTCAAATTATGTTATATCATTAACAACTCAAAATCCTACCTATTTCCTCATTAATATTTCTTTACAGTGGGGACAAAACCGTCACTGCCTTGGATTCTGGAGCTTATGCCAGTTATATAGATATAAATGTTGTTAAGGAAAATAAAATACCCATTGTTGCAAAGAAAAAAACCTGTTTCTGTACGCTTAATAGATGGTAAACAGTTAGAGTCTGGGGCTATCACTCACCAGACAATTCCTTTATTAACTACTGTACATAATTCACATCAAGAATTTATCTCTTTTGATATTATACACTCTCCTATTTTTCCTGTGGTATTAGGTTTAAATTGGTTAAACAAACACCAGCCCGGAATTTAACTCTCATTACTGTACATCAACATGTTTCCCAATTCAACCACAATTATCTATCTCAGAACAATCTGTTCCTTCTGCTTACTCAGATTTTCTACAAGTATTTGATAAACAAGAAGCAGAAACACTACCGCCATGCCGAGATTATGATTGCCCCATTGATCTGATTCCTGGCTCAAAGGTTCCATTCGGTCATATATTCCTGCTCTCAAAACCTGAGCTCGATACCCTAAAAGAATATATTAACGAGAACCTTAGAAAAGGATTCATTAGACCCTCCACCTCTCCTGCTAGGGCTGGAATATTTTTTGTCACAAATAAAGACAAAACCATTTGCCCAATTGTTGATTACCGTGAGCTCAACAAAATCACTAAAAAGGATAGATACCCACTCCCACTCATCCCAGAACTTATTGAGAGGTTACATGGTTCATCTATCTATACCAAACTGGATCTAAGGGGAGCTTATAATTTAATACGTGTATGTTCTGGTGATGAGTGGCTAACTGCTTTCCGCACCAGATATGGCCTATATGAATACACAGTGATGCCCTTTGTATTGTGTAATGCCCCCACCACCTTCCAAAGGTTCATCAATGATGTATTTCGAGATCTTCTCGACACATTCCTAGTTATCTATCTAGATGATATCCTAATATTCTCAGCAAACGAAGCTGAACATGTTAAACATGTTAGGATAGTTCTTTCAAGATTGTTGGCTCACCATTTATATGTTAAACCCGAAAAGTGTACCTTCCATTCACCTGAAATTACATTCCTTGGATATCACATATCATCCAAAGGTATATTATGGAAAAGACTAAAATACAAACAATTCTTGACTTTCCCATACGCAAAACCAGAAAACAAGTTTTTCTAGGATTTTCCAACTTCTACAGGAAATTTATAAAAAACTTTTCTACATTAATGAAACCCCTAACCAATTTAACTAAAACAGACACTCCATTTAAGTGGAATAACGAGGCTAATGATTCTTTTAATATCTTAAAAACAGCATTCACTACTGCACCCATACTAGCGTACTCTGATCCACAACTCCAGTACATTTTAGAGGTAGACGCCTCATTTTATGCTATAGGCGCTGTTTTATCTCAAAAGAACCCAATTACTGAAATAATCCATCCTATAGCTTATTACTCCAGGGTTCTCACCTCCTCAGAAATAAATTACCATATATGGGAAAAGGAGCTTCTAGCAGTAAAAAGCTCACTTGAGAACTGGAGACACTTACTTGAGGGTACTCTAGAACCTATAATCATATTCACTGACCACCAAAACCTTGAGTTTTTAAAAACTTCTCGCACCTTAACCTCCAGACAAGTAAGATGGAGCTTATTTTTTCCAGGTTCCATTATATTATCACATATAGATCAGCTTTAAAGAATACAAAAGCAGATATGCTATCCAGACTTCCGAATCCACCAAACATTAACCAGACATATAAACCACTTATTCCTTTAGATAATATTGCTGGTACCTTAGCTATATCAACCTATAAATTAAAAGAACAACACGTTTCAGATGATACCAAAAAAAAAGTATAATATAATAATATAAAAGTCGAGGCTATTCTTGATTCCAGGAAAGTCTCTGGTAATCTACAGTATTTGGTGCACTGGAAGGGCTACCCCTCTGAGATAGACTCCTGGGAGCCATCTGCTAATCTCTCTGCTCCTAGATTAGTATCCCTTTTTCATAGAAGGTATCCGGATCGACCCAGACCTTGAACCCCGGAGTGGTTCATTAAGGGGGGAGTCCTGTAACATACTACCCCTTTAAGGGGAGGTTCCTTCTTTCACCAGGCCTATAAATTATGCTGGATACTTCCTATTATTGCTTGGTATTGAAGTATCCAGCCGTAACTAACTTTGCTCCTTGTGTCCTAAACAGAATTGAACCATATTATGTCTCCATTGCCTAAACCTTTTGAATTATTTATATTCATTTGAATCACTTTTTCACCTTGCTGGCATAATTTACTTTGTATCCAGCTACTTCGAACTCAGAAGCCGTTACAGCTGTTCTCTCCCTGCATATAGGAATCCTTCCACGCTGCAGAGTGACATCACTCCAACGAGCTGCTTCCTCTGTGTGTGTGTTCTGCTCCAGATCACAGCCTGCTTTCCAGCGTTCACTTGCCTGTTTGAACTCCTCCTCACCTTCGAACCTAGAGACCCCAGGACTCTCTCTTCAAAGATTAGAACTGCTTAATCTTACACCGGTAAGCTGCCTAAACTAGTTCAGCTTGTATTTTTTTTATATATATATATTGTCTCCTACCTAAATCTACTGCAGTTATACCCGTATTTTTGTAAAAAGTCTTTATTTGTTTTGAACTTCCTGTTAATTTTAATAACTACATAGTTCAAGCTTCCATATTGACTTTAAACATTAAATTAATGAGAGGTTATAGGAATTGCTTAAGATATTTGCAACTGCCTATAGCTCAATATGAAACATACTCCAAACTTATTTAAAGAGACATTCACATTAGACTTGCTTGTTGGTTTATTCAAGATTCACAGATTAATTAAACATAAGAAAATAACAAAAAGTAACCAACTTTTAACCACATGTTACATAGTGTTCGGAGTTGTGCAGAAAGAGTGGCTAAAGAGGTCCCTCTCTTTTCACGGATATCAGCATCCAAAGTAATAAAGTGGCCTCTCAAGACAGCTTTGAGTGAAGCCCAAAGTATCTCAGTCGAAGTCTGAGGGGTGTCATTGATTGTGAGAAATTCTATTATTTTCTCTTGGATTCCTATTTTAAGAATGGGGTCTGTGACTAGGTGGTTTTTCAGTTGCCATATAGGGGAGGAAGTATATGTGATGTCGGTCCCATCACCAGGGTTACGGCGTCATGGTCTTACCACGACACCGAAGGAATTTTTATGCTAGAGATATTATCTAAAAGTCGGGCACTGACAAAAAAAATAATCAATTTGAGTAAAGGATTTGTGTGTGTGTGTGTGGGGGGGAATAGAAGGTGTATTCCTTGTTTAGCGGGTGTAGTGTTCTCCAACAATCGTATAGGTCGTATTGGAGGATTACATTTTGGAAGGCTCTGGAAAGAGGATGAATTGCTCTCTCTGAGGTAGAAATCTTAGGTCCCATTCTATCAAGGGTATAATCCCAGATAAGATTAAAATCCCTTCCCAATATGAGCTCTCCCTGCTTCACAGCCGACACTGATTTTAATAGTTTTGTGAGAAATCCAATTTGTTTAGAGTTCATGTTTAGGGTGCATAAATATTTACTAGTGTTATCAAATGATTATTTATTTTACTGACTTGTATAATGAAACGGGCTTGTGGATCATATTCTGAGTAGATGAGCTCGAATTTGATATTGTTGCTAAGATATATGGCTACCCCTCTGGACTTGGACTAGAAGGAAGCTCTTAGATGTATATGTGGTACCTTGTTTCATCGTCCAATGAGTCTCCTGAATGAAAGCTATGCCTATTTTGGATTTTTGCATGAAATTCGTCAGTAGGCTGCGTTTTGTGGGGGTGAGGAGAGAAAGACTGTCCATTCTGTAAGAAGAGAGAAAAAAAAACAGTAAAGGGGGGGGAAGGGCCAGGGGGTGAGAAGGGGTAGGATGAGATGAGTAAATAGTAAGGGTAGTAAGGCAGAGGGGTGTATGTAGGTGGGTTGTCCAAAAGGTTTGGACCCCTTAGGCAAAAGTAATGAGTTAGATTTGGGTAGGAATCTGTGTTAACATGTGATCTAGCTACACTGCTGGAAGGTGTAGAAGTTGGAATAGGATACAGCAGACATTAGCTGCTAACAAGTGGGGGAGATAGGGAGGGGAGGCAGAGTGTAGTGAATGTTACCTCAATCGGGAGTAAGGCAATGTTAAGAGTGCAGGTGGCAGCTGTATAACTAAGTTGAGATGGATGAGGGTCTTGGAGAAGTATGGACTGTAACAGAAGGGAATAGATAGGTGGATGTGTAGAGGAGCCAGGGGGGTGGACCTGAGATGGTATAGGGTATGAGCAAGGAAGAGGGTATGAAGAGTCTAAGCACTCAATAGGAGGATGAACAAGTAACCTCCGTCCACTGCTGTACAGTCTTTCAATGGGCTTAGTTGTGCAGAATAAAGTAAAGAGGGTAAGATATATACCCGTATGTGTGCCCAACTGAAGTGTCCAGGTGGATAACTCGGACTTAGGACTGGGGGACACCTGAGGTGCTAGAAGGGACTCTTTTCTTTTTGTCTGTGGGTCGGGTCTCCGGGAAAGGGGCTGCCATTCGGGTGCTGAAAGGTTGAGTTTCCCCACCTGTTCGGTGGATTTAGGGTTATGGTCTGCAACCTGATGAAGTCCTAGTGACTGGAGAATTTTCATTCCCTGGTCTGGTGAGGTAATTACATAGGTGCGGTCCTCATGTTGAAAAAAGATCTTGACGGGGAAGCCCCACCTGTATTTAAGGTTAAGGCGACGTAGATTCTGGGTGAATAGTTGGAATGTCCGTCTCTTTGCGAGTGTATATGGGGACAGGTCTGGGAAGATTTGGACTGAATCGTAAGGTGCTTTGAGATTTTTATTCATCATGAATGATGCTCTTAGAACCTTCTCCTTAAAAGTGAAGTAGTGCAGTCTGATGATGACGTCTCTTGGTGTATCCGAGGATGAGTTCCATGGGCGGAGAGCTCTATGAGCCCTATATATTAGGGAATATTGCTCTGTGGTGGATCCAAGCAACTCCCCGAAGAGTCCAGAAAGAAATTTGAGCAAATCTGCTGGGTTAATTTCCTCAGAGATGTCTCTGATCCGCAAGTTGTTTCTGCGTGATCTGTCTTCCATATCTGCTAGTTTGGCTTCTAGGTCTGAGATCTGTTCGGCAAGATTCTGGGAGTATGAAAGGAGGTTAGTGTGATCTATGTTCAGATCTTCGTGCTTTCGTGCAAGGGTTTCAGCTCACTTACTGATTGTCTCAGGTCTTGTCTGAGAGACGAGTAATGGGTATCCATCTTCTCTGAAAGGGCTTTGATAGAGTCCAGCACAGCGGACTGGGTTATACCATGCCTCTCTTTGGTAGGATTTGGAGATTTAGAAGGAGCATTATATGTAGTGGTTTCATCTCTGGAGTCATCCTCTGATCCCTCTGGACCCGAGGTAATTTTACTATGAAAGTGATCATTTAGAGTTTACTTGGTGTTTCATTTTTTTTCTTCATGTTATGAGCCATAGCGGCTAAAGAGAGTAGAATCTTAAAAGTAACTTGATGAATGAGATCAGTAAATGTATCTCTAGTAAGAGGTCTTCCTTAATTGTGAGTGAGGCTGGGGGGGTATACCACCCGGCTCCCCTACATTGGGGTCTCTAGCACTGTATAGCTGTTGTAGTTACTTCAAAGGTGAGGTAAACGGTTAGAGTGGGATGTGTCCCAAGCAACAGGTCAGGTGATAAAAATGATCTCCGTGCTAAGATGTCTCAGATGTATAGTCTCCCTCCTAGGAATATGTCTCCTGTTGGCGAAGTCGGTGAAAGGGAAGGTGATATGACCTGCAGGTATTTAGATCCTGCAGGAAAGGGAGGAGGTGACTAACTTTTGCTTCTGAGAGGGTGGTCTTTAAGTAGGATCAAGTGACCAGAGCTATTTTATGTGATAATCATGCCAGACAAACTCAGGTTTTCTCCCCCTGGTGGGTTGAGGGGGGTGTCAAATTTCTCTTATTTGGGTTAAGGATGGATCTCAGCGTGTGTCTTACAACGTTTAGTAAATAGAAGGCATATGTAGCATGGCTCTGGTTCTTATATCAAAATAGTCTGCTACTTGAAGTCTGTGAGGTTCAAGATAAGTTAAGGAGTGTCTAGACCAGTGTTGAATAGCCCTATGTAGGTATTAACTAGAGGCCTCAGTAGTTGTTTAAAGTCAGTGGATAGGCTGGAGAACTGTAGGTAAATAATTGGGCTAGGTCCTTAGCGTGACTATAGGTTAATGGGCATATAAATGTGCTGCTGCACGCAATGTTGATGGTGAACAGATCAAAACACTGACAGAATCCATGGATGGCAGGCTTTTGAGTGTCCTTGCAAAGAAAGGTGGCTATATTGGTCACTGATTTGTTTTTGTTTTGTTTTTGAATGTCAGAAATGTATATTTGTGAATGTTGAGATGTTATATTGGTTTCACTGGTAAAAATAAATAATTGAAATGGGTATATATTTGTTTTTTGTTAAGTTGCCTAATAATTATGCACAGTAATAGTCACCTGCACACACAGATATCCCCCTAAAATAGCTATAACTAAAAACAAACTAAAAACTACTTCCAAAACTATTCAGCTTTGATATTAATTAGTTTTTTGGGTTCATTGAGAACATGGTTGTTGTTCAATAATAAAATTAATCCTCAAAAATACAACTTGCCTAATAATTCTGCACTCACTGTATAACCATGCTACATCAGAATAAACCAATGTCTTTATTTAGTTCCATGTGCAGAATTTAAGATTCAGTTGTTTGAGCCATGCCCTTTAATAAGAGGTGAATTAAATCCAGCACATATTATTTATTTATTTATTATCGGTTATTTGTAGAGCGCCAACAGATTCCACAGCGCTGTAAACAAAAGGGGGAGTACAACAAAACAATTATAGGGTAGAGGGCACTGCCATAGTCAGATCTTAAGAAGGTGATCTACAAACAGCTGGACTTTTAGGCTTACATGCTAAGAGGGTTCAGGGGATTGCAGTGGAGGAGAGGAACTGGTATTAGGAAAGGTTCACGTAGGTTGTATGCGTCCCTGAACAGTAGAGTCTTTAGGGAGCACTTGAAGCTTTTAAAACTAGAAGAGAGTCTTGTGGAGCAAGGCAGAGAGTTCCACAAGATGGGAGCCAGTCTGGAGAAGTCCTGTAAATGGGAGTGTGATGAGGTGACAAGAGAGGAGGAGAGTAGGAGGTCGTGAGCAGAGCGAAGGTTACGGGAGGAAGACATAGTCATGTTATCGCCATAGAGAAACATTAGAAGAACAATTGGTCGTACTGAACAGCTGATTGACTTTAAACATGCCCCTTTCATAGTATGTCACAAGTTAGTTTGTGAACTTTCTGCATTACTAGATCTGCCCAAGTCACCATGTCAATTGTAAGTGCTATTGTTTGGAATTGCAAGTGTCAAGGGGCAATAACAGCCCAGCCACAACATGGTAGACCACACAAATTCACAGAGCTAGGCTGCTGAGTGTTAAAAAGTGACTCTCGTAAAAATTGCCTTTTATCTTTCGCATTATTTACCTCTGGAAGCAACATGGGAGCCGAATTATCAAGAGCTTGATGTCCCTGTTTCCACACGAGCATTCAGGCTCGCCAGAAACAGTAGTTATGAAGCAGAGGTTTAAAGACTGCTGCTCCATAACTGGTCCACCTGCTCTGAGGCCGCAGACTTCAATCCGCCCAATCCTATATGATCGGGCTGATTGACAGCCCCTGCTTGGCCGCGAATCTGCAGGGTGCGGCATTGCATAATCAGTTTACAATAACTGCTTATGTAATGATAAATGAAGACAGCGTATGCTGTCAGCATTTATCGATGTGTGGCGGACATGATATGCTACACATCGTATCATGTCCACTTGCACTTTTATAAATAGGCCCCATGGTGTTTAAAGAAATTTTTTTCCGTCCATAAGCAGCTGTACAGAAGTCTCCCATCAACATGCACATTGCCAAGCATAAGCTGTGGCTATGTGGAAAGCATAATTTGACTCTGGAGCAGCGTAAACATATTCTCTGTAGTAATTAATCCAGCTTCACTATCTGGAAGTGTGATGAAATAATCTAGGTGTGCTGGGGGCCAGGAAAAGCTACCTACTGTAATGCATAGTGCCTACTGTAAAGTTTGGTGGAGGAGGAATAACAGGCTTTTCCTGGGTTTTTTGTGAGGGGGGTAGTGTTTAGTTTTTTTTTTTCTCATTTGTTCCAGTGAAGGCTAATCTGAAAGGGATATAAAGAAACTGCTTCTTAAAAAAATATCTTAAATCAAAATAAACATAAAAAAAAGATTGTGATAAAAATGCAAACAACTTGTTTGTTTGTTTTTGCAAAATGAGCACTTGAAAATTCCTTATTTTCAGCTAGATAAGCAAGCAGACATTACATAACCTAGTTCCAATGTTGCATTACTTTTGCAGCAGAAGTCATCTACTGATCATGGGCAATAAACTGATTGGAATTATTTTATGGTGTCTCCTAGCAACACTTCAAAGTAAAAACTATTCATTTTACTACCTGTAGAAACCCCAACCTCCTTTAGGAGCTATGACAGAATGTAATGTACACTGCACAAATAAAGTTAAAAAAGGAATGAAAGGTAAATAATTTTAAAATAAATGATAAATAATACATATTGCATTGATTTCTATTAAACTGCTGTGCTCAACCACAAATCAATAGTAACTACTATGTTATTGCATTTCATTCTGTTCCTGCAGCTCTTTTCAAATATTTTTTCCTGTTTTAATAGCTTAAAAGTGCCAGATACTGAAGCTCCGCCTCTTCATACTGGGCTCCGCCATCTTGAAGTTCAAGTTATCTCACAGCCTGTGACAGAAGCAGTGTGCATTTACATATAATGAAGTTGTCATTGTCAACTGTATAAAATGCTTCAGGTAAGGCTGTATGATACAAAGCAGGAGCTGTACATTTTGCAGCTGCTGCATTTCTACGTATAAATTATTGTTGAGTGCTTTTTGAAATATATTTTGCGTGACTGGAAAAACGTGTAAAATAAATGCAAAAAAGGTCTCACATATGTATCATGCACACTAACTCCAAAAAAAAACAAAAAACAGTATTACTCATCTTTGAGTGTGCTTCTGTCACAGACTGTGAAAATACTCGAGCTCCAAGATGGCGGAGCTCAGTATGAAGAGGCGGAGCTTCAGTATCTGGCATTTTTAAGCAATTAAAACAGAAATACTGATTTGAAAATAGCTGCAGGAACAGGATGAAATGCAATATCATAGGCCTTCATGTATTAAGCGGTGTATGGAGAAGCTTCTTAACTTGAGAAGTTGTCTGCATGCCTTTGTTGCATACAGGTAGTGGATCCTACCCATTTTTATAATTACACGCTCCAATGAGTCTGTAATGCCCGCCCCTTCCCTTGTACTATTGGGTCTGTCAATCAACCTGAGCCACAGAGCTCGGGGTGAATTCTCTAATAGCCGTTGCTTCTTACACTGCTGGAGGCAGGCTCGCATGAGCGAACCTGCCCCGCAATGGCTCCGGAGCAATTACTTTGCTTTTGTAGTTATGCATCGCAGATTAAGTTTAAACCAGTGCTTTTTTGTTACAACAATGAAAAATAATGTTGTGTGACGCTTTAATACTACAGGATAAAAAGACAGTTTGGTGCTTCTAACTTTGTGGAAACAGTTCAGTGAATTATCTTTTCTATTTCAGCATGACTTTACCCCTGTGCATAAAACAAGGTTTATGACATAGGCCTAAATTACAAGTGGAGCGATACGTTTTATCATGAGTGCTAACTGCGCTTTAGCTAAAAAGTGAGTACTCTCAGGTTATTGCTGGTAACCTCAGGACTTTGGATATCGCAACCATGTTAACTCCCTCTCCCTATAGACTTCTATGGGGCACTATAAAGATACTAATTTCTATTTATTTCTCACTTACTAACCCGAAACTGCATTAGAGCAACTGCGCTAAAGATAAATGTGTGTTAGGAGTAATTTCAATTCCTTTTTCCCCTGCTTAGAACAAAATATTCTTTTTATTTTTAAATATTTATTTCTCTATATATGAATAATTTTGTAAATTATACTGTATCTTCATATCCATCTATTGTATAAATAAATAAATATATATATATATATATATATATATATATATACAGGGAGTGCAGAATTATTAGGCAAATGAGTATTTTGACCACATCATCCTCTTTATGCATGTTGTCTTACTCCAAGCTGTATAGGCTCGAAAGCCTACTACCAATTAAGCATATTAGGTGATGTGCATCCCTGTAATGAGAAGGGGTGTGGTCTAATGACATCAACACCCTATATCAGGTGTGCATAATTATTAGGCAACTTCCTTTCCTTTGGCAAAATGGGTCAAAAGAAGGACTTGACAGGCTCATAAAAGTCAAAAATAGTGAGATATCTTGCAGAGGGATGCAGCACTCTTAAAATTGCAAAGCTTCTGAAGCGTGATCATCGAACAATCAAGCGTTTCATTCAAAATAGTCAACAGGGTCGCAAGAAGCGTGTGGAAAAACTAAGGCGCAAAATAACTGCCCCTGAACTGAGAAAAGTCAAGCGTGCAGCTGCCAAGATGCCACTTGCCACCAGTTTGGCCATATTTCAGAGCTGCAACATCACTGGAGTGCCCAAAAGCACAAGGTGTGCAATACTCAGAGACATGGCCAAGGTAAGAAAAGCTGAAAGATGACCACCACTGAACAAGACACACAAGCTGAAACATCAAGACTGGGCCAAGAAATATCTCAAGACTGATTTTTCTAAGGTTTTATGGACTGATGAAATGAGAGTGAGTCTTGATGGGCCAGATGGATGGGCCCGTGGCTGGATTGGTAAAGGGCAGAGAGCTCCAGTCCGACTCAGACGCCAGCAAGGTGGAGGTGGAGTACTGGTTTGGGCTGGTATCATCAAAGATGAGCTTGTGGGGCCTTTTCAGGTTGAGGATGGAGTCAAGCTCAACTGCCAGTCCTACTGCTAGTTTCTGGAAGACACCTTCTTCAAGCAGTGGTACAGGAAGAAGTCTGCATCCTTCAAGAAAAACATGATTTTCATGCAGGACAATGCTCCATCACACGCGTCCAAGTACTCCACAGCGTGGCTGGCAAGAAAGGGTATAAAAGAAGAAAATCTAATGACATGGCCTCCTTGTTCACCTGATCTGAACCCCATTGAGAACCTGTGGTCCATCATCAAATGTGAGATTTACAAGGAGGGAAAACTGTACACCTCTCTGAACAGTGTCTGGGAGGCTGTGGTTGCTGCTGCACGCAATGTTGATGGTGAACAGATCAAAACACTGACAGAATCCATGGATGGCAGGCTTTTGAGTGTCCTTGCAAAGAAAGGTGGCTATATTGGTCACTGATTTGTTTTTGTTTTGTTTTTGAATGTAAGAAATGTATATTTGTGAATGTTGAGATGTTATATTGGTTTCACTGGTAAAAATAAATAATTTAAATGGGTATATATTTGTTTTTGTTAAGTTGCCTAATAATTATGCACAGTAATAGTCACCTGCACACACAGATATCCCCCTAAAATAGCTATAACTAAAAACAAACTAAAAACTACTTCCAAAACTATTCAGCTTTGATATTAATGAGTTTTTTGGGTTCATTGAGAACATGGTTGTTGTTCAATAATAAAATTAATCCTCAAAAATACAACTTGCTTAATAATTCTGCACTCCCTGTATATATATATATATATATATATATATATATAGTATCTCACAAAAGTGAGTACACCCCTCATTTTTGTAAATATTTTATTATATCTTTTCATGTGACAACACTGAAGAAATGACACTGTGCTACAATGTAAAGTAGTGAGTGTACTACTCAAAATAACTCAACACACAGCCATTAATGTCTAAACCGTTGGCAACAAAAGTGAGTAAACCCCTAAGTGAAAATGTCCAAATTGGACCCAATTAGCCATTTTCCCTCCTCAGTGTCATGTGACTCATTATTGTTACAAGGTCTCAGGTGTGAATAGGGAGCAGGTGTGTTAAATCCGGTTTTATTGCTCTCACAATCTCTCATACTGGTCAGTGGAAGCCTGCAAACAGTTTGCTGAAGACAAGCAGACTAAGGACATGGATTACTGGAACCATGTCCTGTGGTATGATGAGAACAAGATAAACTTATTTGGTTCAGATGGTGTCAAGCATGTGTGGCGGCAACCAGGTGAGGTGAGGTCATCATAGAGGAGTGGAAGAGGACTCCGGTGGCAACCTGTGAAGCTCTGGTGAACTCCATGCCCAAAAGGGTTAAGGCAGTGCTGAAAAATAATGGTGGCCACACAAAATATTGAAACTTTGGGCCCAATTTGGACATTTCCACTTAGGGGTATACTCACTTTCATTGCCAATGGTTTAGACATTAATGGCTGTGTGTTGAGTTATTTTAAGGGGACAGCAAATTTACACTGTTTTACAGGCTGTACACTCACTACTTTACATTGTAGCAAAGTGTCTTGTCACATGAAAAGATATATAATAAAATATTTACAAAAATGTGAGGGGTGTACTCACATACGCCTAGATTTAGAGTTTTGTCGATAAAGAACCGTGTCGCCAACGCAGCTTTTTTTCCCAACGTACCCTTAAGACAACGCTGGTATTTAGAGTTGTCTGAGGGGCTGCGTTAGGCTCCAAAAAGGGTGTGTTGAGCCGAATGTACCGCCACTTCAACCCTCAATACCAGCGTTGCTTACGGTAGCGGTAAGCTGGCAAAACGTGCTCGTGTACGATTCCCCCATAGGAAACAATGAGGCAGTTTGGGATGCAAAAAAGCAGCGTTAAGCTCCCAACACAGCCCCATTGTTTCCTATGGGGAAACACTTTCTAAGTCTGCACATAACACCCTAACATGAACCCCGAGTCTCAACACCCCTAACCTTACCCTCATTAACCCCATAATCTGCCGCCCCCACTATCGCTGACACCTGCATTATACTATTAACCCCTAATCTGCTGCTCCGGACAACGCCGCAACCTACATTATACCTATGTACCCCTAATCTGCTTCCCCTAACATGGCTGACGCCTATATTATATTTATTAACCCCTAATCTGCCCCCCCCCCCAACGTCGCCGCTACCTTACCTACACTTATTAACCCCTAATCTGCCGACCGGACTTCAACGCTACTCTAATAAACATATTAACCCCTAAAGTTAAGTCTAACCCTAACACCCCCCTAAATTAAATATAATTTTAATCTAACAAAATAAATTAAATCTTATTAACTAAAGTATTTCTATTTAAAACTAAATATTTACCTATAAAATAAACCCTAATATAGCTACAATATAACAAATAATTATATTGTAGCTATTTTAGGATTTATATTTATTTTACAGGCAACTTTGTATTTATTTTAACTAGGTACAATAGCTATTAAATAGTTATTAACTATTTAATAGCTACCTAGTTAAAATAATTACAAAATTACCTGTAAAATAAATCCTAACCTAAGTTAAAATTAAGCCTAACACTACACTATCAATACATAAATTAAATAAATTAACTACAATTACATACAATTAAATAAAATAAACTAAATTACAAAAACAAACACTAAATAAAAAAAAAAAAAGGATTACAAGAATATTAGGCTAATTACACCTACTCTAAGCCCCCTAATAAATTAAAAAAGCCCCCCAAAATAATAAAGGTCCCTACCCTATTCTAAATTAAAAAGTAACCAACTCTTTTACCAGCCCTTCAACCGACGCATACTCGCCGAATGAAGGTTCCTTTAAATGACATCATCCAAGATGGCGTCCCTCGAATTCCGATTGGCTGATAGGATTCTATCAGCCAATCGGAATTAAGGTAGGAAAAATCTGATTGGCTGATCCAATCAGCCAATCAGATTGAGCTTGCATTATATTGGCTGTTCCGATCAGCCAATAGAATGCAAGCTCAATCTGATTGGCTGATTGGATCAACCAATCGGATTGAACTTGAATCTGATTGGCTGATTTAATCAGCCAATCAGATTTTTCCTACCTTAATTCCGATTGGCTGATAGAATCAGCCAATCGGAATTCGAGGAACGCCATCTTGGATGATGTCATTTAAAGGAACCTTCATTCGGCGAGTAGGCATCGGTTGAAGAGGATGGATCTGCGTCGGCTGAAAGAAGATGGCTCCGCTCCGCTACGGATGGATGAAGATAGAAAATGCCGCTTGGATGAAGATGTCTGCCGGTCCGGATGTCCTCTTCTGCCCGGATAGGATGAAGACTTCTGCCGCTCCGGATGTCCTCTTTTGGTCCATCGGTGCCCGGCTGGGTGAACACGACTCAAGGTAGGGAGATCTTCAGGGGGTAGTGTTAGGTTTATTTAAGGGGGGTTTGGGTTAGAGTAGGGGTATGTGGGTGGTGGGTTTTAATGTTGGGGGGGTTGTATTTTTTTTTACAGGCAAAAGAGCTGATTACTTAGGGGCATGCCCCGCAAAAAGCCCTTTTAAGGGCTGGTAAAAGAGCTGGTTACTTTTTAATTTAGAATAGGGTAGGGACCTTTATTATTTTGGGGGGCTTTTTTATTTTATTAGGGGGCTTAGAGTAGGTGTAATTAGCCTAATATTCTTGTAATCTTTTTTTTTTTTGTAATTTAGTGTTGTTGTTTTTTTGTAATTTA
Organism: Bombina bombina; assembly: GCF_027579735.1. Taxonomy (NCBI): domain Eukaryota; kingdom Metazoa; phylum Chordata; class Amphibia; order Anura; family Bombinatoridae; genus Bombina; species Bombina bombina. The sequence goes on from NC_069500.1 coordinate 49,806,906, forward strand.
GTTTAGTTTATTTAATTGTATGTAATTGTAGGTAATTTATTTAATTAATTTATTGATAGTTTAGTGTTAGGTTTAATTGTAACTTAGGTTCGGATTTATTTTACAGGTAATTTTGTAATTATTTTAACTAGGTAGCTATTAAATAGTTAATAACTATTTAATAGCTATTGTACCTAGTTAAAATAAATTCAAAGTTGCCTGTAAAATAAATATAAATCCTAAAATAGCTACAATATAATTATTCGTTATATTGTAGCTATATTAGGGTTTATTTTACAGGTAAGTATTTAGTTTTAAATAGGATACATTCATTATAGTGGCGGCGAGGTCCAGTCGGCAGACTAGGGGTTAATAAGTGTAAATAGGTAGCGGCGATGTTGGGGGGGGGGCAGATTAAGGGTTAATAAATACTATGTAGGTGTCGGCAATGTTAGGGGCAGCAAATTAGGGGTTCATAGGGATAATATAGGTGGCGGTGGTGTGCGGTCAGCATATTAGGGGTTAAAATATTTATTATAGTGGCGGCGATGTGGGGGGGCCTCGGTTTAGGGGTACATAGGTAGTTTATGGGTGTTAGTGTACTTTAGAGCACTGTAGTTAAGAGCTTTATAAACCGGCGTTAGCCCATAAAGCTCTTAACTACTGACTTTTTTTGCGGCTGGAGTCTTGTCGGTAGAGGCTCTACCGCTCACTTCAGCCAAGACTCTAAATACCGGTGTTAGGAAGATCCCATTGAAAAGATAGGATACGCAATTGGCGTAAGGGGATCTGCGGTATGGAAAAGTCGCGGCTTAAAAGTGAGCGGTAGACCCTTTGCTGCCTGATTCTAAATACCAGCGGGCGGCCAAAAGCAGCGTTAGGACCCCTTAACGCTGCTTTTGACGGCTAACGCAGAACTCTAAATCTAGGTGATAGTGTTTATAGTGTTTTTTTGTAAAAGAAAAGGTGCCACAACTTAAAAAAATGCTGTTACTCATTGATATAAACTCATTGATTATTGACTGATAAATTCTGCTCAGTAACTGAGAAAAGCAAAGGGACAGCATTATTTATAATGTGTGATGTACATTATTTGTAGCCCTGTTTTATGAAAACTAGTTTTTAAATGATGATTACAAATATTACCTGTGTATATATATATATGTATATATATATGTATATATATATATATATATATACAGTATATATATATATATATATATATATATATATATATATACTTACCAGATGAAAGGGTATTTGATGTTCCGGCTCGCTCCACCTCTGCTGCTAAACGACTCATGTCTATATGCAGAGGTAGGTTGGAATAATAAAGCCCTTGTTGCCGCCTTCTTTCATGGGCTCTCTGATGCGATTAAAGACGAAGTTACTGCCAGAGATTTACCAGAGGATCTCAAGGCATTGGTGTCTTTTTTTATCCTAATTGACATCAGACTCAAAGAGAGGCCCTCTTTCAAGGAGCGCTTGCGGAAGCCTCCTGTTCCATTGTCTCCTACGTGTTCTTTCCCACCCATGCCCCCCTCTCCTCCCATGCCTCCTGGTCCCAAGTCACCAGGTACTGCTGAGCCGATGCAGCTGGGATTCACGCATCTCTCCACAGCGGAGAGGGCCTTTAGGAGGAGGGAGGGGCTCTGCCTCTATTGTGGGTTACAGGGCCACCTTTTGAAGTCTTGTCCTACGCGGCCGGGAAACGCTCACACCTAAGGTCCTGTTGGGGGCAGACCTTGGGTGGTTTATCCTTGTCCCCGGAACCACTTAAGGAGAAACCTTTGGTCACGTTTGTCCTTTCCTAGGTGGACTCCTCCATAGTCACCAAGGCTCTTGTTGACTCCAGTGCTGTGGGCTATTTCATTGACAGTGCTTATGTATCAAAGCACTCTATTCCTGTTTTGCCTCAGTCCGTTCCGCTTGCTATTGAGGCCATTGATGGCAGGCCCCTTCAGCCCGCACTCGTTACTCAAGAAACTGCTCCGTTGTCCATGGCTGTTGGGGCTCTCCATTTTGAAACCCTCCAGTTCCAGGTGATAAACTCTCCGCATTTTCCAGTTGTTTTGGGTTATCCCTGGCTCCAAAAGCACAATCCCAGTCTCGACTGGCGCAGGTCCGAAATTTTGTCGTAATCCCCGCAATGTATTTCCACTTGTCTTCGGAAACCAGTTAAAGTCTTGTGCACTTCTTCGGTTTCTAAATTGCCAGAGGAGTACCGAGATTTCCTAGACGTATTTGACAAGGTGCGTGCCGGTATGTTGCCTCCTCACCGGTCTTACGATTGTGCCATAGACCTGCAACCTGGAGCCATTCCTCCTCGGGGCCGGGAGTACCCTCTGTCTGTTGCAGAGAATTGTGCTATGGATGAGTATGTTGCCGATGCTCTGTCGTAGGGGATCATCCGCAAATCCTGCTCTCCTGCAGGGGCTGGATTCTTCTTTGTGAAGAAAAAGGGTGGCGAGTTAAGACCATGTATCGATTATAGGGGTCTTAATCATCTTACCATTAAGAATGCTTACCCTATTCCGCTTATTACGGAACTCTTTGACCGCCTCAAGGGAGCTACGGTCTTTAATAAACTTGATTTGAGAGGAGCTTACAATCTCGTTAGGATTAAGGAGGGCCACGAATGGAAAACAGCATTTAACACCAGGAGCGGGCATTATGAGTATCTTGTAATACCCTTTGGCCTATGTAAAGCTCCTGCTGTTTTTCACGAATTTATTAATGATGTCCTATGAGATATGTTGCAACAGTGTGTTGTGGTGTACTTAGATGACATCCTCATACACTCACCCACACTTGAGGCTCATCGTTCTGATGTTACATGGGTTCTTCAGAGACTACATGAGAACGACCTGTTTTGTAAACTCAAGAAATGTGAGTTCCATCAGACTCAAGTAACCTTCCTAGGTTATGTTATCTCCGTTGCAGGGTTCTCCATGGATCCTGATAAGTTATCTGCAGTTCTGCAGTGGCCTCGCCCAGTTTGTCTATTCAATGTTTTTTGGGGTTCGCCAATTACTATAGAAAGTTTATTAAAAACTTTTCTTCCTTGGTCAAACCTATCACAGACATGACCCGTAAAGAGAATAATCCACTCCATTGGTCACCTACTGCCATTAAGGCCTTTGATAGTCTTAAGACTGCCTTTGCTGCCGCTCCAGTTCTGGCTCATCCTAACCCTGTCCTGCCTTTCAATCTTGAGGTTGATGCGTCTGAGACTGGAGTAGGTGCCTTCTTGTCTCAACGTCCTACGCCTGACGGTTCATTGCATCTGTGTGGTTTCTTCTCTAAGAAATTGTCTCCAGCGGAGTGCAATTATGAAATTGGTGACAGGGAATTACTGGCCATAATTTTGGTACTTAAGGAATGGAGGCATCTTCTCGAGGGTACTAGTGTGCCAGTGCTCATTCTTACTGACCACAAGAATTTAACTTATCTATCTGAAGCAAAACGTTTGTTGCCCCGACAGGCCAGATGGGCGCTATTTTTGTCTCGGTTTAATTATGTGGTCTCCTACCTGCCTGGTAATAAGAATGTTAGGACTGATGCCTTCACTCGACAATTTTCGCCTCTGTCCAAGGAGGAGTCTGTACCTACTCCTGTTATACCTCCTGACCATATTTTTGCTACCATACATACTAATTTGACTTCTTCCTTGGGAACAGAGATCCTGGCTGCACAAACCAATGCACCTCCTGAGAAACCTAGTGGTAAGTGTTTTGTTCCTGATAATCTTTGAACTAAACTTTTGCACACTTACCACTATCCTAAAGCCGCAGGTCACCCAGGCAAGAACCAAATGATTTGGTCTGTCACTCGACAATTCTGGTGGCCAGGTCTTCGTTCTGATGTTGCTGCATATGTTGCCTCCTGCTCAGTTTGTGCACAGAATAAGACTCCTCGACGTCTTCCTGTGGGTCTTCTTCAACCTATTGCTAATGGTGAGCGTCCTTGGACACATCTTTCCATGGACTTCATTGTCAAGCTTCCTGTTTCCAATGGCAATACTGTTATCCTTATGGTGGTTGACCGTTTTTCTAAAATGTCACATTGCATTCCGCTCAGGAGCTTGCTTCAATTTTTTCCCGGGAGGTCTTCCGTTTACATGGGTTACCCAAGGAGATAGTGTCGGACTGGGGTAGCCAGTTTGTCTCCAGATTTTGGCGTTCCTTTTGTGCTCAAATGGGGATCCAGCTTTCCTTCTCCTTGGCATATCACCCTCAATCCAATGGGGCTGCGGAATGGTCTAATCAAGCTCTGGAACAGTTCCTCCATTGCTATGTCTCAGATCACCACAATAATTGGTCTGAACTGTTACCTTGGGTAGAGTTTGCTCGTAATAGTGCTATTAATGCTTCCTCCAAGATATCCCCATTCATGGCGAATTATGGGTTTCAACCATCCTTGTTGCCCGATTCATTCATGTCTCAGGGTATTCCGGCTTTGGAGGAGCATCTCCGGCAACTCCGTTCCACGTGGGTGCAGATTCAGGATTGCTTTCATCGTTCTATGCAGCGCCAATAGTTCCAGGCTGATCATATGCGTCTGCCCGCACCTTCCTACCAGGTTGATGAGAGAGTTTGGCTGTCCTCCCGCAACTTGAACCTTTGTGTGCCTTCCAAATAAATTGGCTCCCCATTATGTTGGTCCTTTTCTAATACTCCGACGGGTTAATCCTGTGGCCTACACTCTTGACCTTCCTCCTGCTATGTGCATCTCCAATGTTTTTTATGTCTCCCTCTTGAAACCATTGGTTTGTAATCGGTTTACCACTGTGTTGCCTATCTTTGTTGACAACCATGAGGAGTATGAGGTCAGCAGCATTATTGACTCTCGTATGTCCAGGGTCCGTGTACAATATTTGGTTCACTGGAGAGGCTATGCTCTGGAGGAGCATTCTTGGGTTCCCTCCTCTGATGTTCATGCTCCCGCCCTCCTCCGTGCCTTCCATGCCCGTTTCCCCAATAAGCCTTTTGTCCTCGTGCAGGGGAGGGGTCGTTGAGGGGAGGGTACTGTCACGGTTTTTTCCCTGTTGTGTTTGCCATGTGCTGCTGGTAGCCATTTTACTCACCTTTCTTCCTGACTATAGTGCATTGTGGGGGATTCTGCTCAATTCCTGCACTTTCTTTTATGGCCAGACTGGTGTGCATCATCCATGTGAGACAGGATGCAGTCTCAGAATTGTGATGTCATCACTTATTATTTAATGGGCCTCTGTTCAGTATGCTTTGCCTTTGCGTTGTCTCAGACCTGTTTGTGAGAGTTCCTGTGTATTACCTGGCTGTCTGATGTCCTTCCTGGTTCCTGATCCCTGGCTTGTTCCTGACTCTGCTGTTTTCCTTGTTCCTGATTCTGGCTCGTCTGACTATTTGCTTTGGCTCCTGACTCAGCTTGTCTGACTACCAGCTCTGGTTTTGATTCCTGGCTTGTTATTTGACTTGTGGACTTTTTTTTATTATTTTTTGCTATTAATAAAGGTGTGATTATTTTTGCACTTCTTGTCTCAGTCTGATTCCTGGCACCCTGACAATAACCAAAAAATGATACATAAGAGAATTAAATGTATCATTGTCTTATATATTTGGTTTGAATGAATCCTCAGTACGCTGAGACTATAAAGTCTGTGGTATAAAACCATGTCATTGGATAACAGTATAAAGAATTCCCAGTCAGATCTATGAAACAATAAATTTCATATGTGAAATAGTGGTCTGTATTCAAAAAGGACCTGATAGGTCTTAAAAACTGACTTATGTAGTCTTATTAGTAAGTATGCATGGTGCTTAATTTTATTGAATTGACCGTAAAAACATCTATAGTTGTATCGTCAATTGAACCTTATGAAGGAAATGTGATCTTTGAAAAGAAATATGATGGTTAACTAGTTTCCAGTGAGAGCTAGCTATATGATGAAAATTTGTGTAATGTAAAGTGCAATGTATGTGACTAACCAACATGTATTTACCCCGGAGTGTAATAGGTGGGAGCTAGCTGTATAGTCACAGGAGAAGATAAAATATTTACGATGTGTATATAGAGAACCATATTAACTATACTATTAATACAAGTGTAGCACATATCACCCCAGGACATGTGGGTGGTAGGAGCTTACTGATTGTCCAGAAAGTGGGCGGTATAAGGGGAATTGGCTGATCAACTACATGGGATAGAAATTTTTTTGAATCTGTAATGTGATAGATTCTGTGAAACTAGAAAAAGATGTGTGAGAACTAGATGTGTAAAAATTATCCTGGGTAGAGGCGGAGCTAGCCATGAACTGACATGGATGTTTCCTGCTGAAGCTCCACATTTGACCTGGCATTGAGGGAGATTATCGCTGGTCCAGACATGTTTGGACTGACAGAACCAAGTGAGAAGTAAGGGGAGAGAATGGGGAACAAGATTGCATATTTTTTATGCAGAAAGGAGCTGTTTTGACTGAGTTAGAGCCTTCTATCATGATGCACCCCTGCTGTTTTGCCTGTAAACCCCATACCAGCTATTCTTAACATCACAACTAACTGGACTATCTAATGATCAGAGCAGCCGAGGTCAGAAGAGCCAGCAGAGGTCATTTACAGGTAGACAGAGGACATGAACATATGTTTAAGGGAAAAAAGCTGAAATAAAAGCCTTTTAAAAACTGGCCCCTGCTGAATTGCCAGGGAAACCCTGTAGCTATTAAGGCCCTGCCTAAATTTACAGCCTCAGGCCCTTACAATCCTGTTTAGCTACAGAAGATCAAAGATTGGTGTATAGAAACCCTAACTGATGTGTTAAAAGGCTTGGTGTTTGCTGCATTTAACACCTTAAAAAGCACACTTACTGGGCCCCTGCATGACTGTATCAGAAACCCCATTTGAAGCACAGCATAGATAATCTCAGCAACAGGAGGAATCTGCTTATAAACACAGAGACTGTCAGTTGATAGGGGATTATTACCTGAATTGTTTTTTTTTTTTGGGATAAAAAGCTGAAATAAAAGCCTTTAAAAACGCTCCCCTGCTGAATTGCCAGGGAAACCCTGTAGCTATTAAGGCCCTGCCTAAATTTACAGCCTCAGGCCCTTACAATCCTGTTTAGCTACAGAAGATCAAAGATTGGTGTATAGAAACCCTAACTGAAGTGTTAAAAGGCTTGGTGTTTGATGCATTTAAAACTTAATAAGCACACTTACTGGGCCCCTGCATGACTGTATCAGAAACCCCATTTGAAGCACAGCATAGATAATCTCAGCAACAGGAAGAATCTGCTTATAAACACAGAGATAGGGGATTATTACCTGAATCGTTTTTTGTTTTTTTTTGTGTGTTTTTTTTTGCATTCATCTCATTGCAATTTAAAGTCTGCAACATCATACTATATATATGCCCTGACTGAACTCCACATCTCTCTCTATAACCTGGTATAGCTACTGTTTATCTGCATCACACTATGGCATCCAGGAGAGTCCCCAGGGTGGACAAGGGTACAAAGCCACATGCTACTTCTAGTTCAAATATGAACACATTCTTTAAAGCTATACACTCTCCAACTGTGGAGGAAGATGATAATTCACAAATGTCTCAAGAAGAGCAACAGGATCCAATTCCTCCTGACAGAGAATCACCTATAACTAAAGCTGACCTTAAGGATCTCCCGACCAAAGCAGACCTCTCCTCTTTTTTTCAAAAGGTCAGCAAGATGCTGAAAGAGGGTTTAACAGAAATAAAGAAAGAAGTTGCGGATCTGGGAGGCAGAGTGGCCTATTTGGAAGAATTAGAGGAAGAGACTACATCCAACATGGACCTAATCAACAGGAAAATGGAGACCCAGGAATCACAAATTGAATATCTCCAATCCAAGCTAGAAGACCTCGACAACAGGGGTAGGAGATAAAATCTACGCATTCGGGGTGTCTCTGAAAAAATCACGAGCGACACTCTCCCCTCACATCTACAAAACATCTTCAAACAACTATTGAATAATCAGCAGCTACCTGATGTAGTGATTGACAGGGCGCACAGAGCTTTAAGACCCAAGCCACGGGATGGAGAGCCTCCAAGGGATATAATCCTGAGGTTTCACAGATACACCGATAAAGAAGCAATATTAAATGCTACAAGAAAACAACAATCCTTCACTTTGGATGGTGACACGCTTCAATTTTACGCAGACCTCAGCCCTATCACCTTACAAAACTGCAAAGAAATAAGATTCCTCACGCTTCATCTGAGAGATCACGGTCTACCCTACAGATGGGGATTCCTTCAGTTTGAGAGTACTGAAGAACAACAAACTTGCAACATACAGGACACTAGAAGATCTGGACCACTTTTGCCAAACACTGGGCATACCAAAACCTACCCTCCCTTCATTGGAACCTTCGGATATTTCTGACTCACAAAGAAATTCAGCAGCGCCAAAACCTCAATGGACGAAAGCGGCAAAGAAAAGATCTAGAGATGACGCATCAAAACATCGGAAAGGGCCAGCAGATCTAGACCCGAGTTGAGGGATCTTTAGACTATCTATACAGTTCCTTTGGCAGTGAAGGCCTGGCCGGCCGATAAAGATACTTGAGACATTCCTGAGATTAGCCTTAAGCATGATTATTATCATGGTCTTACTATGGTGCTATGTTTCATTTGCTCCTGAGATAGATTGTTTATGCTATGGTCTTCTCTCTCCCCTTTTCTCCCCTTTAACACTGTTTCTCTCCTTCACAGGTGCCTTTCAACCTCGTTCGGTTGAACTAATTCCCCTATGAACCCCAATATTACTTGGGAAGGTTTTACAGGGAATTTTTGTTATGAAATGTTTTTTGTTTTCAGGTTTCTTGTTTGGTTGTATTGTTTATTGTTTTGTTGTTTATGCCGAAATAATGATAATTTTGTATTGCTTACTTCTGATCCAGGACTAAGAGATGTTTTTGTATACACGTATACAAGTATACAAGTTACTTCCATCCACTATCTAACCACAGGCAGGGGTGGGCCGGACCAACACTTCAATGGTGCCATTTTCTTTGACACTGCGATGGCTGAGTATAGACACTACATGACTGGGCAACTCCTCCGACGTAAGGTAATGAGCTTTATCCCACAACACCGACGTAGGTACACAAATTAAGGAAATTAAACTAATCTCTCAAAACTGTAAGGGCTTAAAATCCCCATCTAAAAGATCCATAGCGCTTAATTGGGGGAGAAAAGAAAAAGCTAACATTATTTTTGTTCAAGAAACCCATTTTGTCACCAACAAAGAACCTACATTCAAATCTAGAGACTTCCCCACTTCGTACCTTCACTCTAACACAGAGAAAAAGAATGGGGTGGGAATATTATTCAATAAAAATACACACTTCCAGCTGTTGGAGAAATTGGTGGAAGGGAAGGTCGCTATATAATACTAGTGGGTATGTTGTTTAATAGACCAATTACCCTGGCTAACGTATATGCACCCAACACAGGACAAGCTCACTTTTTGACGACAGTCAGTAACAAACTCCTAGAGATCCAAAAAGGCACACTCCTGTTAGGGGGAGATCTAAATGTAGCATTGTTTCCGACTTTAGATTGTTCACAAGGCCGCAGTATCACTATGTCTAAAACTAGAAATCTAATTCTTAACACATTAAGGGGCCTCACCCTTTTGGACACCTGGCGCACACGTCACCCCACCACACGCAACTATTCATTTTATTCTAATCCAGCCAAATCATACTCACGCATAGACTATTGGTTTATTAACCATAGTAATATGCCATTAGTTACAGACGCTGATATTTCTCCAATAACATGGTCTGACCACTCCTTAATATCGTTGACTCTGACCTGGCCCTCGGTACCAATACACCCGTTTCACTGGAGACTGGATGAGGCTATGCTACATGACCCACTAGTCGTACAACAAACCCAGCAAGCTTTGACAGAGTACTTTCAGCTAAACTGCAACTCCACGACGTACACTCCAATGACTTGGTTCGCACATAAGGCTGTTCTCAGGCGGTCGTTGCTGAAACAGAAAGCTATTAAAAAGCGTTCTTCGCTAGCACAATACAAAACACTACTACAGAAAGTACAAACTGACGAAAATTCACATAAAAGTAATCCCCAGAGACAGGATCTTCCTACTATGGGAATCTTTACAATCTCCCCTGTAATGAGCGGGTAATGCAAGCAAAATTTTTAGACACTTATATTCAAAGTGCAGATTTGAGTAAGATTCAAAGAGAGGACAAAGAGAGCTTAGACGAACCGATCAAACTACATGAAATACTGAAAGTTATTAATGACCTTCCATCACATAAAAGTCCTGGACCAGACAGGGTTTCAAACAAATATTACAAAACATATAAGGATATCTTAGCGCCACATCTATTAGATTTATATAGGTATATAGATAAGGAAGGACATCTCCCCCCGGAATACTTAGAAGCCCAGATTTCAGTTATTCCCAAACCAGGTAAACCCCCCACGCATCCAGGTAATTACAGGCCCATCTCTTTATTGAACACTGATTTAAAAATCTTTACAAAAATACTGGCTAATAGGTTGAACCGAATACTCCCACAGATTATCCACTCTGATAAGGCTGGCTTTGTGCCTGGTCGAGAGGCCAGGGATAACACCATCAGATCACTTCAATTAATAGATCACGCTAAACATACAAACACGGATATGGTGGTTATTTCCACAGACGCTGAGAAAGCGTTTGATCGCCTAAACTGGGATTTTTTTATTTGCTACACTTAGGGAGGTGGGTCTGGGGGAGGGTATGCTTCGTAGAATTCAGAGCCTTTATCATGCACCATCAGCAAAGGTTAGAGTAAATAATATGATGTCCGATCCCTTCATTATCCACAATGGCACAAGGCAGGGTTGTCCGCTTTCCCCTATCTTATTCATAATCAGCATGGAAGTTTTAGCACAGAAAATAAGAAATAATCCGCTGGTTTCCGGCATTAAAGTAGGCCCTTTAGATTGTAAACTCTCGCTATACGCAGACGATGTCCTGTTCACGTTATCATCACCCCAGACATCTGTCCCTGAGGTCCTGAAAGTTCTCAAACAATTTGGTGACTTTTCCAATTTCAGGATTAATGAACAAAAGTCAGAAATCTTAAATATCTCCCTCCCACCTCAAGAATTTCAGACCCTGTTACAGTCCTGCACTCTTAAACACCAACCACAAGCGATCAAATATTTGGGGATGTATCTTGCTCCAAACATGAAAGCCCTCCTGGAGCTTAACTTCACTAATCTACTTAATACTATATTGACAGATTTAAAGACTTGGAAGGACCGTCCCTTTTCATGGTGGGGTAGACTCCAAATTTTGAAAATGAATGTACTCCCTAGATTGCTGTACGCAATTCAAGCTGTCCCTATCAACCTACCACAGGGCCTCCTTACTCAGATACAACATATTTTAGATTCCTTCGTTTGGGTAGCATAAAACCCAGAGTTAAGAAGGCAACTATGTACAGGTCAGCCAGAGAGGGAGGGTTGGGTCTGCCTAAGATAGAAACCTATTATCATGCCACGGGCTTACAGAGAATCATAGAGTGGCACAGAAATAGGGACTCTAAGGCTTGGATTCCAATAGATTCACATATGCTTCACTCCCCCTCTCCGGGAGCTTTATGTTAGATAGCAGGGCAGAATCGACCCCCATGGTTGAAGGCATACCCACTTTTACACCATGTGTTCGAATTATGGGACACTTTGATAAAGAGATTCCCAGGAATATCAACACTCAGATCACCCATGTCCCCAATTTCCCCGAATGCTGAGCTATTAGGGGGGGTAATGTTTGACAGGAATAACCTGAATAATTGGGAGATGGGTTACACGGTTCCCCTATTTAATTTACTCAGTGAGGGCAAACTCAAAAACAGGTTAGACCTTACAGACATCCTAGGTGGAGTTTTTGTTAGGTGGCTAAAATATAACCAAGTTCACCATTTTCTCCATACCCACCCTCTCAAACAGTCACTTACAAGAAATCTCACACCCTTTGAACAGACATGCGCTATGACAAGTTCAGCACATCACACCTTATCATGGGCTAAGAGACTCCTAGTTAATGCACAGAGCTCGAAACTTCCTGATTATATAGAAAGCTGGCATAGGGAATTGAATAAGATTATCACAGAAGCAGAGTGGGTTAAAATTTTTAATAATACAAGAAAATCTTCA